>NC_057797.1:264472543-264501607 GCF_018294505.1 Triticum aestivum | reverse complement strand
CATCGCCGGTGGCCAGCTGCTGGAGCCCGCCGTGCGACGCCTCCGCCGCCACCGACACCAACCTCGCCGGGTGCGAGCTCGCCGCCGCCATCGCCTGCCTCTCCGGCCTCCTCCTCCCGTCCGGATCCGGCAAGGGCACGAAGTCCGGCCGCAGCGTTCATCCACTCCGGCGAAGATTTAGGCGAACCTCGAACGGCATGCCCGAAACCCTAGACCTGGTTCTTGGAGTGGTAATTTCTACTAAGTCCCCGAGATTCCCATGTTTCAAATGCCCATGTTCATCGCATCGTAACTTTGCATCCGTAGCTCCGATTTGAGAATGTAGCATATCAAAGTGTTCATCTCAGAGAGCACATCATTTCATCTCATTGCATCATTTTCATTTGACTTCATATTGATGCCCGAAATGCTGCTGGAAGTATGCTATTTGAGATAATTGTCAGATCGGCTGCTCCAATTAGATTTTTGTCATTTTTGCCATGATTATTGTGTGCATGATATGCCCCTGAGCTCTACATGAGTTTTGTTATATGTGTTGCCATCTATCCAGTGGTGTCATCCATGTATTTTTGTGATGTGTGTGGTGACTAGCACAAGCTTGCAAAGTAGTGCATTCGTTAATGCTGATTTCAGGGACTTAGCATTTCCACTAAGTCCTTGATCTGTTTATTTCAATATGCCATATGTTCATGTTGTTTCCTAGTGATCCGTGCCTCTTTTGAGGATGATCAGTAAGGATGTTTTGTTAATCTTGTAGTGCTCTATCCATCCATGTCTTTGTTTGCAATTATGGAGCACCCTAGCTTGAGTCAATCGAGCTCTAATTTTGTCATTTCGTGAATCTGGGCAGATTGTCTACTTGTTAGCGATTTTGCCGATGATGTTGTAGTTGATCCGCATGCTATGTTATTGTTCTTGCCATGTCTAGCTTGTATTATGTGTATTATTGATGGGTGTATGCTTAGATTGTCATTCCATGCTCTGTAGTGAGTGCATCGAGCTCGTAAACATGCCTACTTGATATCTGATTTTGCATGCTCCAGTTTTCACAAAGTCTGTGATCTGATTATGTTTTTGCCATGTTAACATGCCTGCAATTGTATTTTCTGATCCCTTTTGGCTCAAGGTCACTAAAGGACTTTTGTTAAGCTCTTTGAGTAGCCCCATGTCATGCTTTATTTTGCCATTTTCAGGTCCTGTAGAATATAGTTTTGTTGCTCCAAAGAGTGCTATCTGATCTGAAATTCCTGACAAGTGTTAATTCCACTAAGTCTGAAATCTGTTTACCAATTGCACTTTTGCCATGCTTGTTTGAACCTGTTAATGGATGAATTGGCCGTAGCTCAGTGTTCATCTTTTGTTAAGCATTATGAATGGATCCCTGCCATGTATTTTGTTGCCATGTTTGAGTGCTGTAGCATGTTCGTCTTGTTGCATTTAGATGGCTACTTGCTATATATCGCAGACCGGTGCCATATTTGAATTGCTTGCCATTTCCAAACCGTAACTCCGATTCCGGTGTTCTTTATATCGTTTTCAAGCGATTTCATCTCACCTTCCAGTGGCACACTTGGATTTCCAAGTTGAGGCCAGGTTCAATCATTGCTTGCCATATCATTCATATGCATCCCATACCGCATCTCGAATATCATACCATGTTCATGTGTGGTTTGTTTACTATGTTGTGTGCTTATTTCCGGTGTTTGCTTCTTCGGGTTGGTTCCGGTAACGTCGTGATTGTGAGGACCCGTTCGACTACGTCCGTTTGTCTTCTTCATGGACTCGTTCTTCTTCCTTGTGGCATTTCAGGCAAGATGACCATACCCTCGAAATCACTTCTATCTTTGCTTGCTAGATGCTCGCTCTTTTGCTATGCCTATGCTATGATGCCTACCACTTGCTTATCATGCCTCCTATATTGTTGAACCAAGCCTCTAACCCACCTTGTCCTAGCAAACCGTTGTTTGGCTATGTTACCGCTTTGCTCAGCCCGTCTTATAGCATTGTTAGTTGCAGGTGAAGATTGAAGTTTGTTCCTTGTTGGAACATGGAGATGTTGTTCCTTGTTGGAACATGTTTACTCGTTGGGATATCACAATATATCTTATTTAATTAATGCATCTATATACTTGGTAAAGGGTGGAAGGCTCGGCCTTATGCTTGGTGTTTTGTTCCACTCTTGCCGCCCTAGTTTCCGTCATATCGGTGTTATGTTCCCGGATTTTTTGTTCCTTATGCGGTTGGGTAATAAAGGGAACCCCTTGACAGTTCGCCTTGAGTAAAACTCCTCCAGCAATGCCCAACATTGGTTTTACCATTCGCCACCTAGCCTTTTCTTTCCCTTGGGTTCTGGAGACTCAAGGGTCACCATTATTTTAACCCCCCCGGGCCAGTGCTCCTCTGAGTGTTGGTCTACCTGTCAGCTGCCGGTGGCCACGAGGGGCAACTCTGGGCTGGCCTGCCCGTACCTAAGACAATTTGAGTGTGCCCTGAGAAAGAGATATGTGCAGCTCCTATCGGGATTTGTCGGCACATTCGGGCGGTGTTGCTGGTTTAGTTTTACCTTGTCGAAATGTCTTGTAACCGGGATTCCGAGTCTGATCGGGTTTTCCCGCTAGAAGGAATATCCTTCGTTAACCGTGAGAGCTTGTCATGGGCTAAGTTGGGACCCCCTGCATGGATTTGAACTTTCGAAAGCCGTGCCCGCGGTTATGGGCAGATGGGAATTTGTTAACGTCCGGTTGTAGAAAACCTGAAGTTGACCCTAATTAAAATGCATCAACCGCGTGTGTAACCATGATGGTCTCTTTCCGGCGGAGTCCGGGAAGCGAACACAGTTTTGGAGTTATGCTTGACGTAGGTTGTTATAGCATCACTTCTTGATCATAGTTTCTCGACCGTGCTTTGCCTTCTCTTCTCGCTCTCATTTGCGTATGTTAGCCACCATAAATGCTAGTCGCTTGCTGCAGCTCCACCTCATACATTTTACCTTACCCATAAGCTTAAATAGTCTTGATCGCGAGGGTGCGAGATTGCTGAGTCCCCGTGGCTCACCGATACTTCCAAAACCAGCTTGCAGGTGCCGATGAGTCGGTGCAGATGACACAACCAAGCTTAGGAGGAGCTCGATGAAGATCTTATCCTTTGTGTTGTTTCGTTCTAGTTGATCAGTAGTGGAGCCCAGTTGGGGTTGATCGGGGACCTTGTCGCTTTTGGGGTTCTTCTTTTATTTTGGTTCCGTAGTCGGACCTTGATTGCATCTGGTTGATGTAATGCTTTATTCATGTAATTGTGTGAAGTGGCGATTGTAAGCCAACTATGTATTTCTTTCCCCTATTTTAATGTATGGGTTGTTTGCGAAGGTTACCTCACTTGCGACATTGCTTTCAATGCGGTTATGCCTCTAAGTCGTGCCTCAACACGTGGGAGATATAGCCGCATCGAGGGCATTACAAGTTGGTATCAGAGCCTTCCCAACCTTAGGAGTCCCATTGCTTTATCAAATTAGCGGACGAGTTGACTCCAGAAAAATGTTTTGAGTCATTTAGGATTATATATATCGGAGAGTTAGGACTTCTTTTTACTCCCAGTCCCTTCATCGCTCTGTTGAGGCATCCTGACATAGAGTTTTGACTCTTCTCTTCTCAAATTTCACTAAAAAAATTTAGGATCACGCGGGTATCTTGGAATCGTTCCGATGGTTTTGTAACGAGAACATTGTTCTTGGTGCCTCCTGTTCCTGGGGAGTTGAGCTCCGAGGTGTTGTCGTCACAATTTTATCGTTGCAGTTCTGGAATACCTGAGTTTAGTACTCCGACATCGAAAATCTCTTTTATGTAGTTCGTTGGTGAGATAACCTCGACGCCACCCAGTACTGGGGCGGGAGTTCGGGAGTATTGCCATAACTTGTATAACAGATGATTTTCGAAGGTTGAGGTAGATGATTTCCGAAGGTTTCTTGGTTATGTGTTGAAGGATGGATACAGCTGGATGTAGGATTTGCTAGTTTTGGGTGAGATATTATGCTTCCCCTGTATCCCCAACACCTGATTGCATAACCGGAAAATTTCGGGAGTTTCATAGGTGGGAATTCAAGTAGCTCTTAGGATATCTTTCCGACAGATGTATGATATGAAATTGGGGTTCGACGTCTAGTGGTCCACCTATCCACGATCGGTTTTACAGTGGTCTTGTTGTGTCTTAAAGAGTCCCTGGCTATGCCGACTCGGGGACGCTTCGTATGCCATGTGCACTGCCTTATACATGATGGTGTTGTACGATCGAGCCCGTGTAGGCCCCACCACGAAAACTTCGGACGAAATCTCTATCATATGTTTGTTCCGGCTTATTCTGCAAGCCAATCCTTTGTTTGGTTTTGAGTTGTGGTATTGGAGTTGCTTCGAAGTCAAATGTTGATTCCATACCTTTCCTAAATTGTGTTCTCATACTCCGATGTGAATACTAATCCTTCAGGATAATCGAGATTGTCATGTAAATCCTTTTCAACCGGTGTTGTTTCTTTTTAAGTGGATCCGATCTTTTTCAACATCCGCAAGTTCAATTCTAAGCTTTCTCTCAACGGTGTTCGTTTCATCCATCCCAAGTTGCCTTTGTTTTTCCCGCCCACCCACCCTTGTTTCGTCAAGGACTCGGATTTCTTAATCAAGTATCCACCTTATTGATGTGAAGTCTCTTCGTTCTTTTCAATCAATGTTCTTATCCGGTGATTCTCATGAGGATTCTAACGGAGCTTCAAGTTATCATTATTCGTTATTTTTCTTCTCCGGGGGAACCAATTCAAGCCTTGTTGACCATATCTTTTCCTTGTTTCAAATACCTTCTCATGCTGGTACACCTCTTTTTCATTCACTTCTCGCTATTTAATTGTTCCGGAGTGCTCAAGATATCTCGAAGATTCGTGTTTGCCACTCGGCATTCGTGCAAACTCTTTCGAGGTTGTTATCTCATCCAAGCCATTTAATTCAACCGGTGCAACCTCTCTTTGAAATCATTTCAACTGTGTTTCTCTTGAGTGGGCCCTAACCCACAGGTCTTTTTCCAGGATCTTACCTGACTCTTCTTATTTTCCCGGAGCTATGCTCAAATTTTCTTTTCAAAGTTTGACGTAAGAATGATTTATCATCAGTCAAATGCCTTCTCCTAGAACTTTCACAATTCTTTTCATTGTTGGCTCAACCTCTTCGTTTTGATTCTTCCGGAATGTCTAAATAATTCACAGTGGTGTTTCTCGTCGTCATTCTCGGAATTTTGAAGACCGAATAAGAGTTTCTCTTTAATCTTGCTCCATTCTCTTCAAGATTCATGGTCCTAGCTTGTTGCCATCCTCTCATAATTATTTTCGATTGTGAGAATTCTTTTCATCCATCCGGAGTAATTCAAGAGTCTTCTCGGTTTGATTATCCGGAGTCCATCAATTCAGGTTTATTCATTCGCAGCTTTCAACTATCATTCTTTAATCTTACCGGTGCATCATTCAATATTCTCTAATCAGTTCGGGATCTCTTTGTTCACTTGTATCTAAATTATCTAAAGTATCCTCGTTCATTTCATAATTCTTCCCGGTGTTCCTCTATCTTTCCTTTGGTCATTTTAATTCTAACGGCGGTTCATTCAAGAGTTCTCTTATTTATCAATTCATTCGTTCTTCCAATCCTACCGGTGGTTCATTGAAGACGTTCTCAAGTTTTGATATATCTTTTTAATCCTTTCTACGAGAATAAGTAGTATGCCAAATCCATTGATTGTCATCAATTTTATTGGTGAAGGATAAGCATAATGTAATTCTTATTCTTGTTTCATCCAAGTGATTAATTCCTTATTCCGGAGGCTTATCAAATTCTCGGTTCGAGATGCTTATCTTTTCTTTTCCAGAGTTCCATGGTTTCCACATTATATTATCACGGAAATCCATCTAAATCATTGCAAGGATTCACATTGTGTTTTCAATTTATCTTTCTTTTCATTCCTTTGTTTACCGGAGTTCTTCATGGAGGGTTTACATAATGGTTCATCAAAGATTTAGTTCCTTCTCGAAGTGTTCATCAAGATTCTTTCAGATCAGCTCAAGCATTCTTCATCTTGTAATCCGGAGTGCAATTCTTTCTTCCGTATCATTGGAGGTGGTATTATGCCATTCTTGATAATTTGAGTTCATGTTTCATGATTCACATGTTGTTAAGAATGATATATTTTAAATCTATCAACCTCTTCCTTGGGGTTATCTTGGGTTATATTTCACCTTAAGCCTTCCATAAGGATGGTTGCTATTATGATGCTTATAAAGGACCCAAGTTCTTCCTTTATCCTTCCGGTGATATAAGCTTCTCGTCTCCTTGTTCATGCCAATCCAATTCTTCTTCCCGTGAGTGGCAGGTGGTCACCTCATAATTTTTGAGATGTATTCCATAAGACCATATCAAGATTACTCTTTTCGTTGTTGGTTTTTACAACAATTCTGTTCGACCCTTCTCCTAAAGATGCCTTTTCAAGCTCTCTTGTGGCAGAAGTTGGTATTTTCTTCTCCAGTCTTTTATTTCCATTATCTAACTTCTATACTTTTCTTCCGGAGGCATTGTGATGTTGCTCTCTTCAACCCATCTTTTCGTTTTGCCAGGATCGTGTTCTTTTCTTGGCTTATCCATTTAACCGGAGTGTTGTGTCCCTTCTGCTCAAGTTCTCTCATTTTATCAAGTCTTCATCTCTTTTCGACCGAAGTGCTACCCGAATCGGTTCTTTCTGAATCCTCTTTCTATCGGTGTGTTTTCAACTTTGTTCATCTCCGCTGTATTCTTCTTTCCAATTGGTTAACCTCTCAAGGTTCATTGGTTTCACTCGATTGTCAAAGAAGCAACTTAGTTTTACCTCTTCTCTTTCTCTTTCATTTTCCCTCTGGTGCCATTCTAGATCTCGGGACGAGATCCTCTCGTAGTGGTGGAGTGTTGTAGCGCCCCGAGACCGATGTGCCAGGTGTCCTCCAATTATTCATTGTGTTGCCTTGTCTTTGCTTGCATGTCATGCATTGCATAGCATGTCATCATGTGCATTTCATTTACATACGTGTTCATCTCATGCATCCGAGCATTTTCCCCGTTGTCCATTTTGCATTCCAGCGCTCCTATCTCCTCCGGTGGTCTTTTCTACCTTCCTTTCGTGTGTGGAGGTTAAACATTTCCAGATTGGACCGAGACTTGCCAAGAGGCCTTGGGTTACTACCGGTAGACCGCCTGTCAAGTTTCGTACCATTTGGACTTCGTTCGATACTCCAACGGTTAACCGAGGGACCGAAAAGGCCTCGTGTGTGTGTTGCAGCCCAGCACCCTTCCAATTTGGCCCAAAACCCACCTAAACCCTCCAACATCATCTCGGTCATTCGATCACAATCGCGTGGCCGAAAACCGCACCTCATTTGGACTCTCCTAGCTCCCTCTACCTATAAATATGTGCTCCCCTCCCGAAATTCGCAGATGAACCCTAAAAACTCCTCCCCTCGCGCCGCCGGATGCGTCCTCACCGCGCCGGACATGTCCGCCGTCCACTGCCACCTCGCTCCATCCAATCGGAGCTCACCACGTCACTCCGCCGCTGCCGCCAGCCTACCGCGCGCCGCCACCTCACCATCTTCTCTCTCCCCGCACCGCCGCGACCCTGCGGGCCCGAGGCCGGCTCGCCCGGCCCATCTGGTCGCCGCCTCCCGCGCCTGGATGCCCCGCGCCGCCCCGAGGCGAGCGCCGCCATGCTTCGCCCGCCGCGCCGGTGCCGGCTCGCCGGATTGCCGCCCTGTCGCCATCGCCGGTGGCCAGCTGCTAGAGCCCGACGTGCGACGCCTCCGACGCCATCGACACCAACCTCGCCGGGCGCGAGCTAGCCGCCGCCATCGCCGGCCTCTCCGGCCTCCTCCTCCCGGCCAGATCCGGCAAGGGCGCCAAGTCCAGCCACCGCGTTCAACCACTTCGGCGAAGATTCAGGCGAACCTCGAACGGCGTGCCCGAAACCCTAGATCTAGTTCTCGGAGTGGTAATTTCTACTAAGTCCCCGAGATTCCCATGTTTCAAATGCCCATGTTCATCGCATCGTCACTTTGCATCCATAGCTCCGATTTGAGCATGTAGCATATCAAAGTGTTCGCCTCAGAGAGCACATCACTTCATCTCATTGCATCATTTTCATTTGAGTTCATCTTGATGCCCGAAATGCTATTGGAAGTATGCTATTTGAGATAATTGTCAGATCTGCTGCTCCAATTAGATTTGTCATTTTTGCCATGATTATTGTGTGCATGATATGCCCCTGAGCTCTACATGAGTTTTGTTATATGTTTTGCCATCTATCCAGTGGTGCCATACATGTATTTTTGTGATGTGTTTGGTGACTAGAACAAGCTTGCAAAGTAGTGCATTCGTTAATGCTGATTTCAGGGACTTAGCATTTCCACTAAGTCCTTGATCTGTTTATTTCAATATGCCATATGTTCATGTTGTTTCCTAGTGATCCGTGCCTCTTTTGAGGATGATCAGTAAGGATGTTTTGTTAATCTTGTAGTGCTCTATCCATCCATGTCTTTGTTTGCAATTATGGAGCACCCTAGCTTGAGTCAATCGAGCTCTACTTTTGTCATTTCGTGAATCTGGGTAGATTGTCTACTTGTTAGCGATTTTGCCGATGATGTTGTAGTTGATCCGTGCATGCGATGTTATTGTTCTTGCCATGTCTAGCTTGTATTATGTGTATTATTGATGGGTGTATGCTTAGATTGTCATTACATGCTCTGTAGTGAGTGCATCGAGCTCGTAAACATGCCTACTTGATATCTGATTTTGCATGCTCCAGTTTTCACTAAGTCTGTGATCTGATTATGTTTTTGCCATGTTAACATGCTTGCAATTGTATTTTCTGATCCCTTTTGGCTCAAGGTCACTAAAGGACTTTTGTTAAGCTCTTTGAGTAGCCCCATGCCATGCTTTATTTTTCCATGTTCAGGTCCTGTAGCATATAGTTTTGTTTCTCCAAAGAGTGCTATCTGATCTGAAATTCCAGACAAGTGTTAATTTCACTAAGTCTGAAATCTGTTTACCAATTGCACTTTTGCCATGCTTGTTTGAACCTGTTAATGGATGAATTGGCCGTAGCTCAGTGTTCATCTTTTGTTAAGCATTATGAATGGATCCCTGCCATGTATTTTGTTGCCATGTTTGAGTGCTGTAGCATGTTCGTCTTGTTGCATTTAGATGGCTACTTGCTATATATCGCAGACCGGTGCCATATTTGAATTGCTTGCCATTTCCAAACCGTAACTCCGATTCCGGTGTTCTTTATATCGTTTTCAAGCGATTTCATCTCACCTTTATAGTGGAACACTTGGAATTCCAAGTTGAGGCCAGGTTCAATCATTCCTTGCCATATCATGCATATGCATCCCATACCGCATCTCGCATATCATACCATGTTCATATGTGGTTTGTTTACTATGTTGTGTGCTTCTTTCCGGTGTTTGCTTCTTCGGGATGGTTCCAGTAACGTCGTGATTGTGAGGACCCGTTCGACTACGTCCGTTTGTCTTCTTCATGGACTCGTTCTTCTTCCTTGCGGGATTTCAGGCAAGATGACCATACCCTGGAAATCACTTCTATCTTTGCTTGCTAGATGCTCGCTCTTTTGCTATGCCTATGCTATGATGCCTACCACTTGCTTATCATGCCTCCTATATTGTTGAACCAATCCTCTAACCCACCTTATCCTAGTAAACCGTTGTTTGGCTATGTTACCACTTTGCTCAGCCCCTCTTATAGCATTGTTAGTTGCAGGTGAAGATTGAAGTTTGTTCCTTGTTGGAACATGGAGATGTTGTTCCTTGTTGGAACATGTTTACTCGTTGGGATATCACAATATATCTTATTTAATTAATGCATCTATATACTTGGTAAAGGGTGGAAGGCTCGGCCTTATGCCTGGTGTTTTGTTCCACTCTTGCCGCCCTAGTTTCCGTCATATCGGTGTTATGTTCCCGGATTTTGCGTTCCTTACGCGGTTGGGTAATAATGGGAACCCCTTGACAGTTCGCCTTGAGTAAAACTCCTCCAGCAATGCCCAACATTGGTTTTACCATTCGCCACCTAGCCTTTTCTTTCCCTTCGGTTCTGCAGACTCAAGGGTCATCATTATTTTAACCCCCCCGGGCCAGTGCTCCTCTGAGTGTTGGTCCACCTGTCAGCTGCCGGTGGCCACCAGGGGCAACTCTGGGCTGGCCTACCCGTACCTAAGACAATTTTAGTGTGCCCTGAGAAAGAGATATGTGCAGCTCCTATCGGGATTTGTCGGCACATTTGGGCGGTGTTGCTGGTTTAGTTTTACCTTGTCGAAATGTCTTGTAACCGGGATTCCGAGTCTGATCGGGTTTTCCCACTAGAAGGAATATCCTTCGTTGACCGTGAGAGCTTGTCATGGGCTAAGTTGGGACCCCCTGTAGGGATTTGAACTTTCGAAAGCCGTGCCCGCGGTTATGGGCATATGGGAATTTGTTAACGTCCGGTTGTAGAAAACCTGAAGTTGACCTTAATTAAAATGCATCAACCACGTGTGTAACCGTGATGGTCTCTTTCCGGCGGAGTCCGGGAAGTGAACACGGTGTTGGAGTTATGCTTGACGTAGGTTGTTCTAGGATCACTTCTTGATCATAGTTTCTCGACCGTGCTTTGCCTTCTCTTCTCGCTCTCATTTGCGTATGTTAGCCACCATAAATGCTAGTCGCTTGCTGCAGCTCCACCTCATACCTTTTACCTTACCCATAAGCTTAAATAGTCTTGATCGCGAGGGTGCGAGATTGCTGAGTCCCCGTGGCTCACCAATACTTCAAAAACCAGCTTGCAGGTGCCGATGAGTCCTTGCGGATGACGCAACCAAGCTTAGGAGGAGCTCGATGAAGATCTTATCCTTTGTGTTGTTTCGTTCTAGTTGATCAGTAGTGGAGCCCAGTTGGGGTCGATCGGGGACCTTGTCGCTTTTGGGGTTCTTCTTTTATTTTGGTTCTGTAGTCGGACCTTGATTGTATCTGGTTGATGTAATGCTTTATTCATGTAATTGTTCGAAGTGGCGATTGTAAGCCAACTATGTATTTCTTTCCCCTATTTTAATACATGGGTTGTTTGCGAAGATTACCTCACTTGCGACATTGCTTTCAATGCGGTTATGCCTCTAAGTCGTGCCTCGACACGTGGGAGATATAGCCGCATCGAGGGCGTTACACCTAGTCATCGCCAATTTCTTGATAGATGTTAGAATTGGTTGTGCATGTTTGACACATAGTTTATTTGCCATTTCATTGTGTGAGCATGTTGGTTTGCATATTCTCTCCATTTGAGGACATCCATTTGTTGTTTTGTTTGTCTTGGTTTTTCTTGGCCAAGTGGATGTACAAGAATGCCCAAGAACCTTCTCTAGCTATCTATGCTTTCTTGTCTCAAATTTTTTCATGCCATATCACAAAAATTGAACAAGTATTTTTTTGACCCTCCAGGTGAGGTGCACTCGAAGCCACCAATCTGACAAGGGATGACATCCAAAACCTTCTCTATGCATTTGGTTGAGCTAACTCACTCAAACTCGGTTAGACCGAAATCATTTACATTGATCTAGGTTTTCATCTCGATGCTACCGATTAGACCAACTCGGCGTCACCAATTTGATGTAACAGCACGCAGTTGCATGTCTCGCTGCCACCGACAGCACATGGGTATATATATGCAGCGCGACCGTATGTTGAAAATTTCTTCAAACATCACGACACTGCACACCATTGCTGTCGTGTCCCTAGTCTCTATATCGTTACCCTTGGTGCATCCTCCCTGCAGGACTCTGTCGCCGTCAAGGGAATTTGCCCCACTGTTGCCACCATAGAGAATCTCCACCAAGTAAGGGTGAGATTTGACCCCCTTCATGTTCCTCTCTCCGATTCAATGCATGGATGTTCTTTCATTATTCTTTCCACAAATTACAATGCATATTCCACAATCAAATTCCTTAGATTAGTTTGAAGCAAAGATTTAGGTTTAGGTTTTGCTACTTCTTGAGCTTGCGTTGGTTTTTCCCTTGAAGAGGAAAGGGTGATGCAGCATAGTAGAGTTAACTATTTCCCTCAGTTAAGAACCAAGGTATCAATCCAGTAGGAGAAGAACACGCAAATCACCAATACCTGCACAAACAATCAAACACTTGCACCCAACGCGATAAAGGGGTTGTCAATCCCTTCAAAGTCACTTGCAAAGGTGAGATATGATAGAGATAAATAAAACTAAACAAAAGCTAACTAAATATTTTTGGGTTTTTTGGTTTATAGATCTGAAAATAAAAGATTGCAAGAATAGTATATCGGAAACTAATATGATGGAAAATAGACACGGGGGCCATAGGTTTCACTAGAGGCTTCTCTCTTGATGGCAAATAATATGGTGGGTGAACAAATTACTATCGAGAAATTGATAGAAAAGTGCAAAGTTATGACGATATCCAAAGCAATGATTATGTAATACAGGCATCACGTCCGTGTCAAGTAGACCGACTCCTGCCTGCATCTACTACTATTACTCCACACATCGAATGACTCGTGCCTTCATCTAGAGTATTAAGTTCATAAAGAACAGAGTAACGCTTTAAGTAAGATGGCATGATGTAGAGGAATAAACTCAAGCAATATGATGTAAACCCAATATTATTATCCTCGATGGCAACAATACAATATGCGCCTCTCTACCCCTACTTTTTCGCTAGGTGTCAGGACCCCGATTCCAAGTCACATCGATCTAGCCGGTAACACCTCATATCACTTTGCGGCCTCACGCACGGTATTCCCACGGGTGTCGCCTTACCATGGCCCGGGACCGTTTGCGCCTTTTGGCTCATGTATATGATAATGTCACTAGCATCCATATGACAGAGAACCCGGGCCGACATGGCTAGTCATGAACCCAAAGCGACACTAACCTATGGGGACAGGCATACATGAATCACATCGAGCATGTCGGTCAGTAGCGTGTGAATTCGGGCTGTAGCACTGGGCTAACAGGACTCCAGGAACCCGGGCTGTAGCGGGCTAGGCAGGACTCCGGATGTCACCGCGTGACATTTCCCCGAAGGGACAGACACAGGAATGAAGTGAAACACATGCCGGCCAGTCAAGTGATCTGAGCAGTAGTGCTGGGCTAGCAGGACTCTGGTGAACCGGGCTGTAGCGGACTACTATGGCTCAAGGAAGCACTGGACTACATTTCCCCATAAGAGAGGCTGCCAAGGATAAACAACTAGATTGTCGGATCCCACACATACCAAGCATTTCAATCATACACACAATATGCTTGATATGTGTAAATACAACATGGCATCAGAACATAACTCTACGACTCAAAGTATTTATTCATTAGGCTTCGAGGAGCGAGATATTACAAAGATGGGTCTTATGACCCAACACACAGAGCATACAAGCAACAAGCACATGCGGAAGCTTAACTTGTCTGAGTACAAACAACTACAAATGAAAAAGGCTGAGAAGCCTGACTATCTACCAGATCCTGCCAAGGGCACAAGATCGTAGCTGAGGTATCAAGCTAAACGTCGAAGTCCACGCGGAACTACTAGTGAGACTGACGTCTCTCTGCAAAACATAAAATAGGCAAACGTGAGTACAAATGTACCCAGCAAGACTTACATCAGAACTAGCTACATATGCATCGGTATCAACAAGGGGTGGTGGTGGAGTTTAACTGCAGTAAGCCAGCTTTGACTCAGTGGCTAACCTGAACTACGACTGCAAGCAACTCTTTTGAGGTGGCGCACATGAGTCCACATATTCACCATTTAATACACCACTATGGATCCGCTCCCGTCTCCCTACGAGAAGGCCATCCATAGCACTCACACTTATCTTGCGAGTTTTACAGTATACACTTTCACTCGTCTATGAACTATGCAAGGGGTCCAAGTTTCCATATCCGAGGAATTCGGCTATTCGAATAGATAATGATAACCCTGTAGGGGTGTACTTCTTCAGACACTCTCCCACCACTTACCACCATATACACGTCATGTATCTCGGCAACCTTCAAGCGGAAGCCTGGCGAGGGTGTCGGCCACGGCCTACCTAAACACTTAAGTCCCTAGTCCAGGTTTATCGCATATTCAGGTTCCATCTACAGGGAGTCCGGCCGAGGTTTCCACATACGGCCCCGAACGATGTGAACAGGGTTCCCGAGACACCAAACGGGCGCCTGGTACACCGTGCCACGGTGTATCTACCGCAACATAGCCCAACCCTAGGGTCAGCGCTACGCATGGCCGCCAACACATAACCTACAAACACCAGAAACTAGTTGCAACTCCTGGACAGAGTACTAGGGTGATTAAGAAGCCGAGAGGGTCAATTAAGGATCCCAATGAGTGGTACTAGTTGTTCATGGATCACAGACACAGAACTCAGTTCCTGAGGACGGCTGCAATGAGACAACCCACCATGTACTCCTACATGGCCTCTCACCGCTACCTTTACCAAATCGTGTTCACACACTTAGCTCACACACAGTAGGACATGTTCATCACTGTTCCAATTCACCCCTGATGAATCAGATCTAACTCAACTCTAAGCAGTAGCAGGCATGACAAACAAGCATGAATGAGTAGGCACATCAGGGCTCAAATAACTCCTACTCATGCTAGTGGGTTTCATCTATTTACTGTGGCAATGACAGGTCATGCAGAGGATAAGGGGTTCAACTACCGAATCAAGAAACAGATGAATCATTGTTGTCCTAATGCAGTAAAAGAGAGCAGGAGCGAGAGAGTGGGCTTGTATCAGAATGAACAAGGGGGTTGTGCTTGCCTGGCACTTCTGAAGATAGTATAGTTCTTCATCGGTGTCATCGAACTCGTCGTCGGAACCACGTCTATCGAGAGGGGACAAATACCGGCAAACAAAGAGGAACACAATCAATGCAATGCAACAATTATGATGCATGATAATGTCATGGCAATATGCTGTTGATTGAGCTAATGCAACTAGCAACCATATTAAATGAAGTTGGTTTGAACCCTAGGTTCAAATTCAAACTCCATAAGTGAGAGTTTAAATTCCATTTATGTGAATTGGCCTAAACAGCAGCCATAAGTTGCTCTAACATGCATGAAAATGCCATAAACAGATTCCTTGAATTTTTCTGATAATTTTTCATATATAATTTATTTCATTTGGAGTTACGGTTGAATTTCTATGATTTTTGGAAGTTTTGGACATTTTTTGAATTAAATAAATTATTTCTAATTTATTTAAAATCCAGAAAGCATTACTGCGTCAGCCTGACGTCAGAATGATGTCAGTAGGTCAACAGGGGCTGGTCCGGGTCAAACCTGACCAGTGGGACCCACTGGTCAGTGACTCAGTCCACTAACTGAGTTAGTTAGTGTTAAACTAACCCTAACCAGGCTGTTAGTAGGGCGGGGCCCACATGTCAGTGTCTAGTTTAGTTAACTAAATTAGTTAGCTCTAATTAATCTCGAGTTAACTAATTAGGGGCTTGGACCCACATGTGAGAGGCTAATTAAACTAACTAAATAAATTAACACTAACCTGGGTTAATTAGCAGGGCTGGCCCCACGCGTCAGTGACCCAGGGTGGTCAAACCCTAGTCAGACGGGGTCAAACCCCCGGGTCAACTCGCCAGAGTTGACCCGCGGCTCGTCGCCGGCGAAGCTCGAGATGGCGGAGGGCTCGGGATTTGCCCACGGTTGACGGTTTGGCGCGCCGTTTGCGACTACGGATTGCTGGCACACGCGCGCATCCATTCCAGCAAGCAGCAGTAGCTGGGATGGCCGGAGCTGACGCCGACGAGCTCGGCTGCGGCGGCCGGAGTACGGGGTAGCGCGGGCGCTGGGCTGCAGTGCTCGGGCGAGCCAATGGAGTGGCTAGGCAGCCTCCTGAGGCGCCAGGAGCATGATGCGGTGCAAGGTCACAGCTGGGTCGAGCTCAGGCCGTGGTGGCGACATCGCCGGCGGAGCTGAGCTCTCGGGCTCGATGGGAACGGCGGCTAGAGAGGGAAATAGATCACGGGAAGAGAGGGGTTCGGCGTATTGGCTCACAGCGAGTGCAGGGAGCGCGAGAGCGAGGTCGGGGACGCCCAGTAGCTCCCGAATCGACGACGAGGATCCACGGCGACCGACAAGGGGAACGGCGGTGTTGGCGGCATCCAGGGGCTTCAGGCACCGTGTGGCTTGGTGAGGAGGAAGAGGGGAACGAGGCGGAGCTCTCGGACACGCTAGGGGAGCAAGGGGGTGGCTGTGGCCACACGAGCACTGGTCGGTGGCGATGGTTTCGCTCGGTTGAGCTAGAGGGAGAGAGCCAGGAGAGGGGAGAGAGAGCGGCGAGTGAGGGAGAGGGGACAGGGGCTTCGGGCCATCTCCGTGGCGTCGCTAGAAGGGGTCGGGGAAGCAGGAGGTGGCCAGAGCAGGGTGGAGGTGGCGCACGCGTGGCGAGCACATGCCCTCGTCCTTCTGGCGAGAGGAGGGAGATGACTGGCATCGACCAGCTGGGCTGGGCCGTGCTGGGCCAGGGCAGGTGAGCGCCAGGTACAGTGCCCTCTCTTTCTTTCTGTTTTTGTTTTCTATTCTTGTTATTTAGTTTTGATTTAGTTCAAAGACCAAACCATTTTCAAAATTCATGAAAATAATTGTGTGAACTAAATGGACTTCTCCAAAGCTACACATCATTTTTCAGAATTATTGAACATATATTTATTATATAATAAATATAGATCCAATTCAAATAGTTATTGAATTAATTTCAAATGCCCAAAATAAATATTTCTGAAACTCCAAACATATTGGTTTGAATTTTACCTCTTGCCAATATTTTTACAGAATAACAGGAACATTTCCTTGGACTCATTTGAAAGATTTTTAATGTTGATTATTTCTGAAGTGATTTCTGAGGGTTTCAACAAACCTCAATTCAACTTTCAGAAATTTTAGACATGATGCATGAGTGCAGATGCAACTATTTCACTCAGGTACTCTAGGGCTGTGACAACTCACCCCTACTAAACAAGAATCTCGTCCCGAGATTCAACGTAGGGCAAGGTGAAGGGGGAAACACAAGCTAACGTAATCTTCACGATCCAGGTTGCACCTCATAAGGTTGTTGATTCGATCACCATCATTATCTCGATGTCTTGCTCTGAGAACTCCAACCAACATGACAAGGAGAGGGAAGGGAAAACTCTAGTAGGATCGATCTTCTCGAAGATTGAACAATTCAGGATCAACTCATGGAGTGAGACGTTGAAACATCTCTGGAGCTGAGAGGCAAAACTTGCATCAGGAGCGATAGAAGAAACAATTTGACGAGGGTTTCAAAGTAGCGAGGGAAATTGCCATGATTCCAAAACGGGGCACCTCAGGGAAGGTGACTCGAA
Organism: Triticum aestivum; assembly: GCF_018294505.1. Lineage (NCBI taxonomy): Eukaryota > Viridiplantae > Streptophyta > Magnoliopsida > Poales > Poaceae > Triticum > Triticum aestivum. The sequence continues at coordinate 264,484,142 of NC_057797.1, read as the reverse complement.
GAACTATTCCCTTAAGTGGCAAAAAGAATTACTTTTGATCCATAAATCATTGAAACTCTTCATACCAGCTTAAGGCAATTTACAATTGATCATTTGAAATAGCTCGAAGAAATGGCATACCCTGACTAGAATAGATGATGTGGACTACCTTGTTGAAGACAACGCAAGGGATGATTTTGCTTACGCGTGCTCTCAAGAACTTGAGCATTTCCATATTCATCAAGGTTCTACCAACATCCGTGGCAAGGATCCTGGCAACACGACATACTACCATGATGACTAGTGATGGATGATGCGGATACAAAGGAAGATAACACCTTCTCAGATCTTACCTTAGCGAGGCTAAGGGAACAGAATCTGGACGATCGACCGAGAGACATTTAGCACTCCGCTTCTAATGTTCTCCTTGATGTGCTAGCATAATCCATTCATAGATATGGTTTGATATCTAGAACATCAAGTAAAAGGTCGGACTTCGGAAGCTCAAGAATCCATAAGGAATAACTACGGAGGCAGATCCTGCGAGATCCTTATGGGGAAGTGACCAACTTCTTCAACCAGGATACTACAATAATAGGCCTTCCGGCTAGGTGTGTTGGCCACGACATCCATGTTACCGGTTACAGAGAGACCAACATTATAGTTCTTGGAGTATGTTCCAACCATCATATCTGCCTGAGATTCAGATCTGGTTGGTGTCAGGATATTCTAGACTCATCGAGTCTAGAAAGGAAAATGAAGGTTTGCAACACAAATCGACGAGATGACATTGCGAGATTCTCAGGAAATGGACTATCGTAGTAAGCTCCAAAACATGAGCTGGTTCTGCTAAACACATGTGAACATGATGTCCCAGACAAGCATGACCACATGGTAGTCTTATAATAAAACACTACCGAGTTTAGGTGGGGAACCATTATCGAGGATAACAAAGTCCTAACATCAGTCATGATTCTTAAGAAGGAACTTCTTCTCCTTGAACAAATCAATCAGTGGCTTGGTGTGCTAGGGATACGTATAGAATGAAGATGATCAGTCTATCAGACCATAGAATACTTCGCACGTACATGAATGACTTGGGACGATTCCAAAGGAAGCAAAAACAATCTTTCTCGAATTCACGGTGGCAACTTGCACCTAATGCACATGAACTTGGAGAAAGTTACTTCTTACACCAAACATGTATTTCATGAACGGGACATGAAGATAATGCTTACAAAAGTTTCCAACACTAACTTAGATGTTCAGCATGAATCATGGGGGAGACAATATGCTGCTGATGGGCTCAACAGCAACTCATCAAAATTTCCATATCACTGGACTTCCACCATCATGTGAACACGGTGGTAGCATTGGTCAGACCAAAGGATGTAATGGTGTATGCTCGAGGGATCAACCACTAATAAAACAACATTACGAACATCGTTGGTTCTGATTTGACTTGACGATAGCCCATACTCAAGTCAAAGTTTTGACAAGGCAATAGATCCAACAACTGTTCACAAGGACCAATTGATGGAGATATCATCTTTCTTCAACACACACACACAGAAGATATCCCTTAACATGAACTAAGTCAGACAAGCTTTTATCTTCCAATTCTCCAAGTTGTTGTCTAGCTCAACCAACTAACTCAGGGATATCCAACACAGATTCTTGGAGAAGGGGTGATTTATAAAAAACCCAACTTGGTCACGAACTCAACTTAGCGGTCAGGTGACAACCAGGTAAAACTTCCGAGAAGATCTTCGGAAAATCACGAACCACCGATATGTTACTAAGCTCGAGAACAATCTTGCTTTTCAGAGCAGGACGATATAATCAAAAGAGCAAGGGTTTGGCAAAAACCTAACCCGCGGATTGAAGAGTGCACCAGGAAATAAGGACTAGGTAGCACGATCAACCTTAGGGTGATGATTCAATAATCCGCACACTAAGAATGATATTAATGTCCATTAACTACCAAGCGAAGGTGTAGCGACCAGACCTCAAACAGTCTGATCTCTGTGCTCCGGTGTCATCCCTGGATCAGTAATGCTAACACCACACAGTACTCGGAGGATTTATAGCAGAGTAGCAATCACACACTTATTCTATCGAGTGTCTCAAAAGAGAACTATTACAATAAATATGGCTTAAAGCCATCTAATAACGATAACAGCGGAAGGCTTGGAAGATAAGTGAGTCCATCAACTCCAACGGCTTCACTGAGTATAGAACCAAGACCTAAAAACTCCTTAATCGTCGTCTGAAAAGTCTGCAACATTAACGTTGCAGCCCGAAAATGGGTCAGCACATGGAATATGCTGGCAAGGTAACACATAGAGAGTAATGGAATGCAACAGCTATACTATATGCATATTTGGCTGGTGGAAAGCTCTATGGTTACAGTTTTTGCGTAAAGCCAATTTTTCCCTACTTCAAAGGAATAAATTTAATTACTATCATGGTGGTTGTTAAACATTGAGAATGGTTGACAGCATTCTCAATCCCAATTAAAGTAACATCATTAAACCCAACAAAATTAACTTTAGAGTAACATGTTGAGATTCACATGAAAATCCAGGTACTAGATAATCAAGATGTCCATAACCGGGGACACAGGTAACCATGATTAGTTTGTTACACTCTGCAGAGGTTTGCGCACTTTTCCCCACAAGACTCGATCGCCTCCGTTTGTTTTCTCGCACTATAGGGTGTTTGAGAAGACGGATGACCGAGACATAGTCTTTCAGAAGCGCTAGCACCTTACAATCGGGTAGACCGTACCACCTACATCCCCTACATCTGCTAGTCTACCACTGTAAGAGTTCGCACAACTTAGTTAACTATGCCAAAGCCCATAATGGCTTGTGGCTGCACACGGAAGTTTCTAGTATGAATAATCTCATGTCCCTTTGGGCCTGGGTGGCGGTCCAAAAGAAAAATAGGCAAGTCCTGGAAACCCCAGGTGCCTCAATCCACCCAGATGTGTGTTAGGTTGCCACCTTAGATAAACTATTAATTAACAATCTCACATCTGTCATGGATATCACTCACCCAATCCACGTCTACTAGCATAGCATGGCATAATAAGCAAACGTAGAAGTAACTCCCAAAGGTTTGACAATAAACAGGTAATAGGTACTACCTCATCTACTTCCCATCCCACAAGTTAATTAGATCCTAATCATGCAACGTGTGAGGATTGATCTAATGCAATAAAACTGGGTTGTAGAAAAGGTATGATCAAAGTTTTACTTGCCTTGCTGATGATCCGCGAAACCTAGAGATTCAACGTAACAGGCGGTGCACTCCGGGTATTCTATCGCAGACAAACAAACAAGCCTACAATAAGTACTCATCTAATGCATAGGTAAAACTCAAATAGAAGATCTAACCAGAAATTTCAACTTAAGAACCCTGGTTGGCAAAAAGAATCAAATCGAACGAAGCAAAAGAAATCAAACGGCGAAAGAAAACAACTTCATTCTAGTAATCTGGATCTAAGTCAAATTTTCCAGTAGCAAAAACATGTTTAAGTTGATTAATCGGAAAGAGGGTTTCGAGACAAAACTCCAGGCGCTTGAATCGCCTGATTCCGATAAACGAGCGAAAAGTTATACTAAAACGAAAATCGGATCAGAAATCGCGATCAGAAAATAACCGCGAAAAAATCTGACGAAAAAGAAAAACGACGAACAAATTTTTTTTTAAACAACACGGAAAACGAGGCGGCGGCAAACCTCGGGCGGCGCGCAACTCCGGCGGCGGTGGCGGCGGCGGCGGGCGGCGGCAGCGGCGGTGGCTAGGGTGGGCTGGCTCGGCTCGGGCCTCAGGCGCGCCTTATAAAGGCCCCGGCCAGGGAGTCCTGGCCGAGTACGGCCCAAAGTCGGTTCCGCGTTTTTTTAAATAATTCCGCTCGGAAGAAAAATAAAAAGAAATACTAAACGGACTGCATTAATCACGATAGAAATTTTCCCGGGTTTCTAAAATCAAGCCCGATAAAGTGAACATTTATCTGGGCCCAAACTACAACTTTGAAAAATGCGCATTTTTCCTAAATTCAAATAAAAATACCGAAAAACTCCGAAATAAATCTTATTTGATTTTTTTATTAAATCCTCAATATTTCTATATTTTTGGAAAGTCATTTTATTCCCGCTCTCATATTTTTGTAATAGAAATAATTGATGATAAAATAAATAAAATCAAATGATCCTGTTTACGTAATTTGAGAAAACTCAAATATGTAAATAACGAAATCCCCAACTCTCTCTGTGGGTCCTTGAGTTGCTTAGGATTTTCTACGATCAAAACCAAAAGAAAAATAAAATATGATATGCATGATGATCTAATGTATAACATTCCAAATTAAAAATTTGGGATGTTACAAACCTACCCCCCTTAAGATGAATCTCGCCCTCGAGATTCGGGTTGGCTAGAAAATAGGTGAGGGTGGTCCTTGAGCAAATCTTCCTCTCGCTCCCAGGTGGCTTCATCCTCCGTGTGGTGGCTCCACTGAACTTTGCAAAACTTGATAACCTTGCTGCGAGTAACTCGGCTGGCAAACTCAAGAATCTTGACTGGTTTCTCCTCATAGGTCAAATTGTTATCCAACTGAATTGCTTCCAATGGCACTGTGTCTCTCAAAGGTATGTCAGCCATCTCCGCGTGACACTTTTTCAACTGAGAAACGTGGAACACATCATGAACTCCTGTCAATCCTTCTGGCAATTCCAACTTGTAGGCCACTTCTCCCATACGCTCCAAAACTCGATATGGTCCTACAAATCGTGGTGCTAACTTCCCCTTAACTCCAAAGTGCTTAATCCCTCGAAGTGCGGATACTCGAAGATAAGCTCTATCTCCGACTTCGTAAACTGTCTCCTTGCGTTTAGAATCTGTGTAACTCTTCTGCCTGGACTGGGCTACCTTGAGCCTATCACGAATCAACTTCACCTTTTGTTCAGACTCCTTAATCAGATCTGGTCCAAACAACTGGCGGTCTCCAACTTCGTCCCATGACAACGGTGTCCTGCACCTCCTTCCGTACAAAGCTTCGAAAGGTGCCATCTTCAAACTGGTCTGATAGCTATTGTTGTAAGAAAACTCTGCATATGGCAAATTATCGTCCCAACTAGATCCATAATCTAGCGCACAAGCTCTCAGCATATCCTCCAAAATCTTATTAACTCTCTCGGTCTGTCCATCTGTCTGCGGATGAAAAGCTGTACTAAATTCTAACCTAGTACCCAAAGTCTCATGCAACTGCTTCCAGAACTTTGAGGTAAACTGGGTTCCTCTATCTGATACGATGCTCCTCGGAACTCCATGCAAACATACGATCCTGGTCATGTATATGTTTGCTAACTTAGCACTGGTGTAAGTGGTCGTTACTGGGATGAAATGTGCTACCTTCGTCAATCGATCGACTACAACCCAAATCGAGTCATAGCCTGAACGAGTCCTTGGTAATCCCGTGATAAAATCCATGCCTAGCTTATCCCACTTCCATTCGGGTATCGGCAATGGTTGTAACAATCCGGCTGGCTTCTGATGCTCTACCTTTACTCTCTGACATACGTCACAAACTGCTACATACTCCGCAATATCCTTCTTCATTCCGGTCCACCAGAAAATATCCTTCAAATCTAAATACATCTTGGTATTTCCTGGGTGAATCGAATACGGTGAATCATGTGCCTCTTGCAGAATCAACTTTCTGATCTCCGGGTCATTGGGTACATAAACACGGTCTTCAAACCATAGGGTGTCGTGCTCATCCTCACAAAATCATTTAGCTTTTCCTTTGCTCAGTTTCTCCTTTATAGTGGCAATCTCTTTGTCAGTTTTCTGAGCTTCTCTGATTCTATCCATCAAAGTTGACTGAATTTCCAACGCTGCTACATAGCCTCTCGGAACTATTTCCAAACATAGTTCACAAAGATTTTCTGCTAACTCCTTGGGTATTTCTCTCGTCATTAACGTATTGACATGACTCTTGCGGCTTAATGCGTCAGCTACTACATTAGCCTTCCCGGGATGATAATGCAATTTCATATCATAATCTTTGATAAGCTCCAACCATCTCCTTTATCTAAGATTCAACTCCTTCTGTGTGAAAATGTACTTCAAACTCTTGTGATCCGCGTACACCTCACAATGATTTCCAATGAGGAAATGTCTCCATGTCTTCAATGCATGCACTACGGCTGCTAACTCCAAATCATGCGTAGCGTAATTCAATTCGTGAGGCTTCAGTTTTCTTGAAGCATATGAAACAACTCTCCCTTCCTGCATAAGCACTGCTCCAAGTCCTCGACGTGAATCGTCGCAATACACCTCATAATCCTTGGTTTGATCTGGCAAAATCAACACTGGTGAGGTAACCAAGCGTTTCTTCAACTCCTCGAAACTAGCCTCACACTCCTCAGTCCATTTGAACTTAATATCCTTCTTCAGCAACTCCGTCATAGGCTTTGCAATCTTTGAGAAATTCTCAATAAATCTCCGGTAGTATCCTGCGAGTCCCAGAAAACTCTGGATCTCTCCAACTGTTGTTGGTGCTTTCCACTTGGTCACGGTTTCAACTTTAGCGGGATCTACTGCTATACCTTCTCCAGATATAACATGTCCGAGGAATCCTACTTCCTTCAACCAAAACTCACATTTGCTGAACTTGGCATATAACTGATGTTCTCTGAGCTTTCCAAGTACCAAACGCAAATGCTCCTTATGCTCCTCTTCATTCTTCGAATAAACTAGGATATCATCAATGAAAACCATGACGAACTTATCCAAAAACTCCATAAACACTTTGTTCATCATGTTCATAAATTAGGCAGGTGCAGTAGTCAGTCCAAATGACATAACGGTATACTCATATAGTCCATATCGTGTGGTGAATGTTGTCTTAGGTATATCCTGTTCTCGAATCTTCAACTGGTGGTATCCTGATCGCAAATTGATCTTGGAAAACACTTTAGCTCCTTGCAACCGATCAAACAGATCGTTGATCATTGGTAGTGGGTACTTGTTCTTGATCGTTACTTCGTTCAATCCTCGATAATCAACAACCATTCTTAACGATCCATCCTTCTTCTCCACTAGAAGTACTGGCGATCCCCAAGGCGAAGAACTTGGGCGAATATATCCCTTATCCAGTAACTCCTTAATCTGCTTCTTAATTTCCACCAAATCCTTTGCTAGCATCCTATATGGTCTCTTTGATATTGGCCCAGTGCCTGGCAATAACTCAATCAAAAACTCAATGTCTCTATCCGGTGGCATGCCTGGCAACTCTTCGGGAAATACATCAGGAAAATCCTTTACCACTGGTACTTCCTCCTGCACAACTCCTGTTAGGCAATTTACTTGTGTCCTCTTTGGTACATGCCGGGATACATACTTGATCCTTCTCCCTTCTGGTGTGGTAAGCAAAATTGACTTACTAGCACACTCAATATTCCCTTCATACTTTGATAACCAATCCATGCCTAATATCACATCCAATCCTTGAGATTCCAATACTATTAGGTCTGAGGGAAAATCATAGTTACCAATCCTTAATGGTAACCGATCACACCATAGACTTGCCACATACTCTGCTCCTGGCGAGGTTACTAACATGGGTGACCTAAGGGCTTGGGTTGGTAGGTTATAATTGTCCACAAATCCCCTTGATATGTATGAATGCGGTGCACCATTATCAAAAAGAACAAGTGCAGTAAATGACTTAACCAAAACTTACCTATTACTGCATCGGGCCGAGCTTCAACCTCCTCCACATTAACGTGGTTCACCTGTCCCCTGTTGAAAGGGTTCGGCTTCTTTCCAGAGTTTCCATTGCCGTTTTGGCCTTCAGGACATTCATTTGCATAATGTCCTGGCTTCGAACACTTATAGCAAGTGACATGGCTCAAGTCCTTCTTGGCTGGGGTTGATGGGGTGTTGCGGTTCTGTCCATTGCTTCCTCCATTCCCATTACCATTCTTGGTGCCATTGTGATTGTGCGAGCTACCTACTCCATGGGTATGCTGAAAATGTCCTCCCGCCCTAGGGGTAAAACGTGGCTTCTGCTGAGCTCCTGAATTATATTTTCCTTGTCCATACTTCCTCTTGCGGTTCTCAATTTGCTGCTGCTTCCCTTCAATCATAAGAGCACGGTCTACCAACTCCTGGTAGTTGTTGAAGTTGGCTACCATCAACTGCATACTCAACTCATCATTCAGTCCTCCCAGGAATTTCTCCTGCTTAGCTGCATCCGTAGCAATGTCATCTGGGGCATAATGTGCTAGCTTACTAAACTCCTCCACATACTGGCCAACTGTCCGTCCTCCTTGGCGCAAGTTACGAAACTCACGCTTCTTCATGGCCATTGCTCCTGCTGAAACATGGGCACTACGAAAAGCCTGCTGAAACTGGTCCCATGTGACAGTGTCGACTGGGAAGGTGGCTGTGAAATTCTCGCACCAGGATGCTGCGGGTCCTTCTAACTGATGTGCGGCAAACTTAACCTTCTCCACATCTGTGCATCCTGCTGTGGTCAACTCCCTAGCTATCTCGCGGAGCCAATCATCTGCTAATATCAGCGGTGCTACTGGAAAACACCGGCGGATTTAGCCTAAGAAAATGGGCTAAGTGGTCAACGGGTGGTGGTGGTGGTGGGTTATTGTTATTGTTCCCCTGATTCTGATTCTGAATTAGCAACTGCATCAAAGTGTTCTGCTGCTGGATCAACTGGGTGAGCTCCGGCGGAAAGGCAAATCCGGGGTCACGTCTCGGAGGCATCTAAGGGTTTAGAAAAGATGAGATATAAGAATAGAGGGGGTCTAAAGGGAAAACACTACCCATATGCACATGAGGCAAAAACAAACAATTCACTTCAATCAATCAAACAAGGACATACAATCGATCTAACTATCGCAAAAGTGCTCGGACTACTATATTTACATGGTGGACTACTACTACTGATGAGGTGGTCTACTAGAAATATTCTACGGTTGTAGACTCCATGATATCTGCTCCTGCTTCATCAACATAGTCATCATCGCTACTATCTGCTTCCGAGTTGGTGCCGTCGATGATGATGTAGTCTTCCGGGCTAATCTCCTTGGGTTCTTCGTCTTCATCTACGGGCATAGGGCCTCCCATAAATATTCCAATCTTCTTGATCAGGTCATCATTCTTCTCCACCAATACTTCAATTTCTTCTTCATAGTCTTCACGTGTAACTTTGAGTTCTTCCTCCAGTTCCTTGATTCTAGTCTTAGCCTTCTTCAGATCTATCATGTCGGCGCACATCTGATTCTCCTGGCGTCGAATGTGCTGATTTAACTCCTGGATAAAAGCTGCAATTGATCTATTATTCCTAGTGCTGATCATCTCCCAGTGTTCATCTCGGCACCCACAAATCTGGTAGATAGTATCCTTGAGATCCTTGCGGTAGACTTCTCCAATGCGTCCCATGGCGATGTGAGCTGCCATACTCTTTCCTAGACTCCAAGTTGGTGCATCAAAAGAAAACTCTATGGGCTCAGTGACTGGCATGAACGTCCTTCCTGGAACTCGAACTTGAATCATCCAACGCTCTTCTTCAGGTAAGGTGGCGTTGTAGGTTCCCGTGAAGCTTGGTACTCCTATGTTCAGGTATCTAGTGACTTCCTTCAAGTGGCGTCCAAAGGGTGTATCTTCATCCGGTTGGGTGAACTTGTTCCTTGCATCCGCCATCCTAAAGAGTAGAAAAGATGAGAAGTCAGAAGAGAAGAGAGTGAGTAGTGATCTAGGTCTTTAGCTTAGTGGTCGTGTCCTACAGTCAGCGTGTGCTCTGATACCATCTCTGTAGCGACCAGACCTCAAATAGTCTGATCTCTGTGCTCCGGTGTCATCCCTGGATCAGTAATGCTGACACCACACAGTACTCGGAGGATTTATAGCAGAGTAGCAATCACACACTTATTACATCGAGTGTCTCAAAAGAGAACTATTACAATAAATATGGCTTAAGTCCATCTAATAACGATAACAACAGAAGGCTTGGAAGATAAGTGAGTCCATCAACTCCAACGGCATCACTGAGTATAGAACCACGACCTAAAAACTCCTTAATCGTCGTCTGAAAAGTCTGCAACATTAACGTTGCAGCCCGAAAACGGGTCAGCACATGGAATATGCTGGCAAGGTAACACATAGAGAGTAATGGAATGCAACAGCTATACTATATGCATATTTGGCTGGTGGAAAGCTCTATGGTTACAGTTTTTGCATAAAGCCAATTTTTCCCTACTTCAAAGGAATAAATTTAATTACTATCATGGTGGTTGTTAAACATTGAGAATGGTTGACAGCATTCTCAATCCCAATTAAAGTAACATAATTAAACCCAACAAAATTAACTTTAGAGTAACATGTTGAGATTCACATGAAAATCCAGGTACTAGATACTCAAGAAGTCCATAACTGGGGACATGGCTAACCATGATTAGTTTGTTACACTCTACAGAGGTTTGCGCACTTTTCCCCACAATACTCGATCGCCTCCGTTTGGTTTCTCGCACTATAGGGTGTTTGAGAAGACGGATGACCGAGACATAGTCTTTCAGAAGCGCTAGCACCTTACGATCGGGTAGACCGTACCACCTACATCCCCTACATCTGCTAGTCTACGACTGTAAGAGTTCCCACAACTTAGTCAACTATGCCAGAGCCCATAATGGCTTGTGCCTGCACACGGAAGTTTCTAGTATGAATAATCTCATGATCCCTTTGGGCCTGGGTGGCGGTCCAAAAGAAAAACAGGCAAGTCCTGGAAACCCCAGGTGCCTCAATCCACCCAGATGTGTGTTAGGTTGCCACTTTAGATAAACCATTAATTAACAATCTCACATCTGTCATGGATATCACTCACCCAGTCCACGTCTACTAGCATAGCATAGCATAATAAGCAAACGTAGAAGTAACTCCCAAAGGTTTGACAATAAACAGGTAATAGGTACTACCTCATCTACTTCCCATCCCACAAATTAATTAGATCCTAATCATGCAACGTGTGAGGATTGATCTAATGCAATAAAACTGGGTTGTAGAAAAGGTATGATCAAAGTGTTACTTGCCTTGCTGATGATCCGCGAAACCTAGAGATTCAACGTAAGAGGCTGATGATCCGGGTATTCTATCGCAGACAAACAAACAAGCCTACAATAAGTACTCATCTAATGCACAGGTAAAACTCAAATAGAAGATCTAACCAGAAAGTTCAACTTAAGAACCCTGGTTGGCAAAAAGAATCGAATCGAACGAAGCAAAAGAAATCAAACGGCGAAAGAATACAACTTCGTTCTAGTAATCTGGATCTAAGTCAAATTTTACATTAGCAAAAACATGTTTAAGTTGATTAATCGGAAAGAGGGTTTCGAGACGAAACTCCAGGTGCTTGAATCGCCTGATTCCGATAAACGAGCGAAAAGTTATACTAAAACGAAAATCGGATCAGAAATCGCGATCAGAAAATAACCGCGAAAAAATCCGATGAAAAAGAAAAATGACGAACAGATTTTTTTTTAAACAACACAGAAAATGAAGCGGCGGCGAACCTCGGGCGGCGCGCAACTCCGGCGGC
>NC_057797.1:264430089-264472228 GCF_018294505.1 Triticum aestivum | reverse complement strand
TCCGGCGGCGGCGGCAGCGGCTGCGGGCGGCGGCGGCGGCGGCGGCTGGGGCTAGGGTTAGGGCGGCGGGGTGGGCTGGCTCGGCTCGGGCCTCGGGCGCGCCTTATAAAGGCCCCGGCCAGGGAGTCCTGGCCGAGTACGGCCCAAAGTCGGTTCCGCGTTTTTTTTAAATAATTCCGCTCGGAAGAAAAATAAAAAGAAATACTAAACGGACTCCAAAAATCACGAAATAAATTTTCCTGGGTTTCTAAAATCAAGCCCGATAAAGTGAAAATTTACCTGGGCCCAAATTACAACTTTGAAAAACGCGCATTTTTCCTAAATTCAAATAAAAATACCGAAAAACTCCGAAATAAATCTTATTTCATTTTTTTATTAAATCCTCAATATTTCTATATTTTGGGAAAGTCATTTTATTCCCGCTCTCATATTTTTGTAATAGAAATAATTGATGATAAAGTAAATAAAATCAAATGATCCTGTTTACATAATTTGAGAAAACTCAAATATGTAAATAACGAAATCCCCAACTCTCTCCGTGGGTCCTTGAGTTGCTTAGGATTTTCTAGGATCAAAACCAAAAGCAAAAAAAAATATGATATGCATGATGATCTAATGTATAACATTCCAAATTGAAAATTTGGGATGTTACAGAAGGGTTGCTAGGAGTATTGATTTCACACATCACGACTCACTTGCCGGCATTCCGGTTACAATAACACTGGAACCGAGGAATAAACAAGGATGGCAAGAAGTATCACTGCGTCAAGAATTCATAAGAGAAGGTGCAATTCTCATGACTCTCCTGACATAAGGAGGCAACACTCCAAGGTAGAACAGAACAGAAGCTGGATTGGCATTCTGATCTGCGGAATACAACTGCTTTGACCCAATCCCAGAGATGGATGAGGTACTGGAGTTTGTTTCTCCTAGTAATTCTGGAATAGAATGGCTTGATGGACCACAAGAATAATAGGCATCGATGAGCACAAATGCACACATACTCTTGACTATCAATTGATAGAAGATGGTCGGGATACAACTGAAGAGGAACAACTCGAGGAACATATAACTTTCTGAGTTGTGGATGCATAGATTAGTATGTCGAACCAAGTTCGACATGTTTCTTCCGGATAACCCATGCAGAGAGGTAGGACTAGCAGAGTCACAATTATGAATGGAGAACTCCTCATGAGTACTCTGATTGTGATCTTTTGGTTCAAATAACTACTGCCATATTGGCTCATGGTATTGGAAGAACGATATACCACAGACCTCGAGGACTATCGCAAGGGTTACTAATATCCTAAAGGAACTAGCAACACTATCAACAAGAGGTAAAGTAGAGTGAATCTCGGGTTCAAGAACCCATGAATAGAATACCTACCACTACATGGCATCACGGGATGCTTTTGAGAATAATGGACAGAATCACACACTGGGAATACAAAACATGGCTAGATCACTAGGTGACTCCCTAAAACACCTAGGGTCATAGTAATAGCTCCAACATATATGTCAAGGCAACAGAGTACCTCAACTCACCGATTAGTGTGATTAAACTGGCCCAAAAGGACATCGGGAACTGGGAGGAAGGATTTGCAAATGCATTGGACTATTTAGAAACCTGGAATGACTCGGACAGCATAACGGTTGTAAATGCTCAAAAAGATTTGAGACAACCTGCAAAAATGGTGGCATAGCCACTCAACAACAATATCAAGGTTCCGAGATCAACTGACAACATACGGAGGTAGTAGGAACAGAACTGAGGCTTGAAACTATCAACTCTATAAGTCTATGGATTAGTAACACGTCATCCTGATAGATAGATGAGAAGGCCTAGTTCTTAATCGCCATAGAAAAGAAGAGGTTGACTCAGATCAGAAGGCATAGGATAAAGGAGCAAACAGAGCCTTACGTTCCCTTCCACAATCAATTCCCTTACATAACTAAAGCATTTCTAGACACAACTTTGACCGGTTTGGCTTGGTAATCCTACAGGCAGTCAGGCTCTGATACCAACGCTGTCAGGACCCCGATTCCAAGTCACATCGATCTAGCCGGTAACACCTCATATCACTTTGCGGCCTTACGCACGGTATTCCCACGGGTGTCGCCTTACCATGGCCCGGGACCGTTTGCGCCTTTTGGCTCACGTATATGATAATGTCACTAGCATCCATACGACAGAGAACCCGGGCCGACATGGCTAGTCGTGAACCCAAAGTGGCACTAACCTATGGGGACAGGCATACATGAATCACATCGAGCATGTCGGTCAGCAGCGTGTGAATGCGGGCTGTAGCACTGGGCTAACAGGACTCCGGGAACCCGGGCTGTAGCAGGCTAGGCAGGACTCCGGATGTCACTGCGTGACATTTCCCCGAAGGGACAGACACAGGAATGAAGTGAAACACATGCCGGCCAGTCAAGTAATCTGAGCAGTAGTGCTGGGCTAGCAGGACTCTGGTGAATCGGGCTGTAGCGGACTACTATGGCTCAAGGAAGCACTGGACTACATTTCCCCATAAGAGACGCTGCCAAGGATAAACAACTAGATTGTCGGATCGCACACATACCAAGCATTTCAATCATACACACAATATGCTCGATGTGTGTAAATACAACATGGCATCACAACATAACTCTACGACTCAAAGTATTTATTCATTAGGCTCCGAGGAGCGAGATATTACAAAGATGGGTCTTATGACCCAACACACAGAGCATACAAGCAACAAGCACATGCGAAAGCTTAACATGTCTGAGTACAGATAACTACAAATGAAGAAGGCTGAGAAGCCTGACTATCTACCAGATCCTGCCAAGGGCACAAGATCGTAGCTGAGGTATCAAGCTAAACGTCGAAGTCCACGCGGAACTACTAGCGAGACTGACGTCTCTCTGCAAAACATAAAATAGGCAAACGTGATTACAAATGTACCCAGCAAGACTTACATCAGAACTAGCTACATATGCATCGGTATCAACAAGGGGGGTGGTGGAGTTTAACTGCAGCAAGCCAGCTTTGACTCAGTGGCTAACCTGAACTACGACTGCAAGCAACTCTTTTGAGATGGCGCACACGACTCCACATATTCACCATTCAATACACCACTATGGATCCGCTCCTGTCTCCCTACGAGAAGGCCATCCATAGCACTCACACTTATCTTGCGAGTTTTAGAGTATCCACTTTCACTCGTCTATGAACTATGCAAGGGGTCCAAGTTTCCATATCCGAGGAATTCGGCTATTCGAATAGATAATGATAACCCTGCAGGGGTGTACTTCTTCACACACGCTCCCACCACTTACCACCATATACACATCATGTATCTCGGCAACCTTCAAGCGGAAGCCTGGCGAGGGTGTCGGCCACGGCCTACCTAAACACTTAAGTCCCTAGTCTAGGTTTATCGCCTATCCAGGTTCCATCCCAGGGAGTCCGGCCGAGGTTTCCACATACGGCCCCGAACGATGTGAACAGGGTTCCCGAGACACCAAATGGGCGCCCGGTACACCATGCCACGGTGTATCTACCGCAACATAGCCCACCCCTAGGGTCAGCGCTACGCACGGCCGCCAACACATAACCTACAAACACCAGAAACTAGTTGCAACTCCTGGACAGAGTACTAGGGTGATTAAGAAGCCGAGAGGCTCAATTAAGGATCCCAATGAGTGGTAGTAGCTATTCATGGATCACAGACACAGAACTCAGTTCCTGAGGACGGCTGCAATGAGACAGCCCACCATGTACTCCTACATGGCCTCTCACCGCTACCTTCACCAAATCGTGTTCACACACTTAGCTCACACACAGTAGGACATGTTCATCACTGTTCCAATTCACCCTCGATGAATCAGACCTGACTCAACTCTAAGCAGTAGCAGGCATGACAAACAAGCATGAATGAGTAGGCACGTCAAGGCTCAAACAACACCTACTCATGCTAGTGGGTTTCATCTATTTACTGTGGCAATGACAGGTCATGCAGAGGATAAGGGGTGCAACTATCGCAACAAGATACAGATGAATCGTTGTTGTCCTAATGCAGTAAAAGAGAGTAGGAGCGAGAGAGTGGGCTTGTATCGGAATGAACAAGGGGGTTGTGCTTGCCTGGCACTTCTGAAGATAGTATAGTTCTTCATCGGTGTCATCGAACTCGTCGTCGGAACCACGTCTATCAAGAGGGGACAAATACCGGCAAACAAAGAGAACACAATCAATGCAATGCAACAATTATGATGCATGATAATGTCATGGCAATATGCTGTTGATTGAGCTAATGCAACTAGCAACCATATTAAATGAAGTTGGTTTGAACCCTAGGTTCAAATTCAAACTCCATAAGTGAGAGTTTAAATTCCATTTATGTGAATTGGCCTAAACAGCAGCCATAAGTTGCTCTAACATGCACGAAAATGCCATAAACAGATTCCTTGAATTTTTCTGATAATTTTTCATATATAGTTTATTTCATATGGAGTTACGGTTGAATTTCTATGATTTTTGGAAGTTTTGGACATTTTCTAAATTAAATAAATCATTTCTAATTTATTTAAAATCCAGAAAGCATTACTGCGTCAGCCTGACGTCAGAATGATGTCAGCAGGTCAACAGGGGCTGGTCCGGGTCAAACCTGACCAGTGGGACCCACTGGTCAGTGACTCAGTCCACTAACTGAGTTAGTTAGTGTTAAACTAACCCTAACCAGGCTGTTAGCAGGGCGGGGCCCGCATGTCAGTGTCTAGTTTAGTTAACTAAATTAGTTAGCTCTAATTAATCTTGAGTTAACTAATTAGGGGCTTGGGCCCACATGTGAGAGGCTAATTAAACTAACTAAATAAATTAACACTAACCTGGGTTAATTAGCAGGGCTGGCCCCACGCGTCAGTGACCCAGGGTGGTCAAACCTGGTCAGACGGGGTCAAACCCCCGGGTCAACTCGCCGGAGTTGACCCGCGGCTCGTCGCCGGTGAAGCTCGAGATGGCGGAGGGCCCGGGATTTGCCCACGGTCGATGGTTTGGTGCGCCGTTTGCGGCTACGGATTGCTGGCCCACGCGCGCATCCATTCCAGCAAGCAGCGGTAGCTGGGATGGCCGGAGCTGACGCCGACCAGCTCGGCTGCGGCGGCCGGAGTACGGGGTAGCGCGGGCGCTGGGCTGTAGTGCTTGGGCGAGCCAACGGAGTGGCTAGGCAGCCTCCTGGAGGCGCCAGGAGCATGATGCAGTGCAAGGTCACGGCTGGGTCGAGCTCAGGCCATGGTGGCGACATCACCGGCGGAGCTGAACTCTCGGGCTCTATGGGAACGGCGGCTAGAGAGCGAAATAGATCACGCGAAGAGAGGGGTTCGGCGAATTGGCTCACAGTGAGTGCAGGGAGCGCGAGAGCGAGGTCGGGGACGCCCGGTAGCTCCCGAATCGACGGCGAGGATCCACGGCGACCGACCAGGGGAACGGCGGTGTTGGTGGTGTCCAGGGGCTTCAGGCACCGTGTGGCTCGGTGAGGAGGAAGAGGGGAACGAGGCGGAGCTCTCGGACGCGCCCGGGGAGCAAGGGGGTGGTTGTGGCCGCGCGAGCGCTGGTCGGCGGCGACGGTTTCGCTCGGTTGAGCTAGAGGGAGAGAGCCAGGGGAGGGGAGAGAGAGCGGCGAGTGAGGGAGAGGGGACAGGGGCTTCGGGCCATCTCCGTGGCGTCGCTAGAAGGGGTCAGGGAAGCAGGAGGTGGCCAGAGCAGGGTGGAGGTGGCGCGCGCATGGCGAGCACACGCCCTCGTCCTTCTGGCGAGAGGAGGGAGATGACTGGCATCGGCCAGCTAGGCTGGGCCAGGCCAGGTGAGCGCCAGGTACAGTGCCCTCTCTTTCTTTCTATTTTTGTTTTCTATTCTTGTTATTTTGTTTTGATTTAGTTCAAAGACCAAACCATTTTCAAAATTCATGAAAATAATTGTGTGAACTAAATGGACTTCTCCAAAGCTACACATCAATTTTCAGAATTATTGAACATATATTTATTATATAATAAATATAGATCCAATTCAAATAGTTATTGAATTAAATTCAAATTCCCAAAATAAATATTTCTGAAACTCCAAAAATATTGGTTTCAATTTTACCTCTTGTCAATATTTTTACAGAATAACAGGAACATTTCCTTGGACTCATTTGAAAGATTTTTAATGTTGATTATTTCTGAAGTGATTTCTGAGGGTTTCAACAAACCTCAATTCAACTTTCAGAAATTTTAGACATGATGCATGAGTGGAGATGCAACTATTTCACTCAGGTACTCTAGGGCTGTGACACTAGGTGAGGACACTGCAATATTGAACTCAAAGCTAAGCACTTCTCCCATTTGCAAGAATAACCAATCTAGTTGGCCAAACCAAACCGATAGTTTGAAGAGAATTAGAAAGATATCAAATAATGCATATAAAAATTCAGAGAAGATTCAAATAATATTCATAGATAATCTGGTCATAAATTCACAATTCATCAGATCTCGACAAACACACCGCAAAAGAAGATTACATTGGATAGATCTCCAAGAACATCGAGGAGAACATGGTATTGAGAATCAGAGAGATAGAAGAAGCGATCTAGCTACTAGCTATGGACCCATAGGCCTGAGGTAAACTACTCACGGTTTATTGGAAGGGCAATAGAGTTGACGTACATGCCCTCTATGATTGAATCCCCCTCTGGCAGGATGCCGGAAAAGGCCCCAAGATGGGATCTCACGGGAATAGATGGTTACGGCGGTGGAAAAGTGTTTTCATGGATGCTTTTGGTGTTCCTGGACTATATGTGAATATATAGGGCCAATGGCTAGTTCAAAGGAGTCCATAGGGGGTGTCAAGGTAGGGGGCACCCCCCTAGGGTGCGCCCTCCATCGTTGTCGCCGCCTCGCAGCTCTTCTGAGTTGCACTCCTAGTCTCATGGGTGTCTTTTGGTCAAAGAAAATCATCGCGAAAGTTTTATTTTGTTTGGACTCTGTTTGATATTCCTTTTCTATGAAGCTAAAAAACAAGGAAAAACAGAAACTGGCACTGGGCTCTAGGTTAATAGGTTAGTCCCAAAAATAATATAAAATAACATATTAATGCATATAAAACATCCAAAGAAGATAATATAATAGCATGGAACAATCAAAAATTATAGATAGGTTGGAGACGTATCAAGCATCCCCAAGCTTAATTCCTGCTCGTCCTCGATTAGGTAAATGATAAAAACAGAATTTTGGATGTGGAATGCTACCTAACATATTTATCCGTGTAATTTTCTTTATTGTGGCATGAATGTTCAGATCCATAAGATTCAAAACAAAAGTTTAATATTGACATAAAAACAATAATACTTCGAACATACTAACAAGGCAATTATGTCTTCTCAAAATAACATGGCCAAAGAAAGCTATCCCCACAAAATCGTATAGTCTGGCTATACTCCATCTTCATCACACAAAATACTCAAATCATGCACAATCCTGATGACAAGCCAAGCAATTGTTTCATGCTTTTGGTGTTCTCAAATCTTTTCAACTTTCACGTAATACATGAGCGGGAGCCATGGACATAGCACTATAGGTGGAATAGAATATGGTGGTTGTGGAGACGACAAAAAAGGAGATAGTCTCACATCAACTAGGAGCATCAACGGGCTATGGAGATGCCCATCAATAGATATCAATGTGAGTGACTATGGATTGCCATGCAACAGATGCACTAGAGCTATAAGTGTATGAAATCTCAAAAAGAAACTAAGTGGGTGTGCATCCAACTTGGTTGCTCGCGAAGACCTAGGGCAATTTGAGGAAGCCCATTGTTGGAATATACAAGCCAAGTTCTATAATGAAAAATTCCCACTAGTATATGAAAGTGACAACATAGGAGACTCTCTATCATGAAGATAATGGTGCTACTTTGAAGCACAAGTGTGGAAAAAGGATAGTAACATTGCCCCTTCTCTCTTTTCTCTCATTTTTTGTTTGGCTTCTTTGGCCTCTCTTTTTTTTGGCTTCTTTGGCCTCTTTTATTTTTCGTCACATGGGACAATTATCTAATAATGATGATCATCTCACTTTTATTTACTTACAACTCAAGAATTACAACTCGCTACTTCGAACAAAATATGACTCTATATGAATGCCTCACGCGGTTTATCGGGATGTTCAATTACTCGAGAGTGACATGTATAAAAATGATGAATGGTGGCTTTGCCACTAAGGGAGTCCTGGATTAATGGGTTCACGAGTGTCTGGATTATTTGATATGGGTCGGACTGATGGGCCATGAAGATACAAGCAGAAGACTTTCCCCCGTATCTGGGTAGGACTCCCCTATGCGTGGACGGCAAGATTGGTGTCCGGATATGTTATTCCTTCCCCCATAAACCGACTCTATACAACCCTAGGCCCCTCTGGTGTGTATTTAAACCGGAGGGTTTAGTCCGCAGAGGCCATCAGAATTCTCATAGGCTAGACTACTAGGGTTTAGCCATTATGATCTTGAGGTAGATCAACTCTTGTAACCCCTATACTCATCCAACACAATCAAGCAGCACGTAGGGTTTTACCTCCATTAAGAGGGCCCGAACCTGGGTAAACATTGTGTCCAAATTGTCCCTTGTTACCCTCGATCCTCAGACATCGGGAAGTAGGACTCATCTCTGGATGCCAACTCTGCCTCCACTGAGCAGGGTCGTGGTGTTTACCAGGTCCAGCTCCGCAGGTCCTCAGCCACCCGTTCAGCTTTCGCACCTAAACGATAATGCGATCTCTTGGCATCACGGAAGTGTCACTTCTGTACTACGCCCAGCCTGAACTAGGGGATGAGAGCTGGGAATTTTGCGTCCCACCCACCACCCACTCAATAGCCACTGTCGAGGACATAATCGACATGCTAGATTACACCTCCGAAGACATCGACGATATGGACGACGATGCCAGAGCCGAACCAGGCCAAAACCCGCCTATCACTCGACGCTGGATGGCCACGTCTAATTACGACGTGTACATGGTGGATATGCCCGAGAAGAAGGATGACGACCGCACTCAATAGAGGACAAACCCGTCGAGGCACCACCAAAGTGCCGACGTCAGCGGTGCCACTTATGATAGCGTCGGGAGAAGGAAAGCAATACTGGCACTGGGGACAATGACACTCCGGAAAATGCCAAAGACACCGACCAAACCGTTGAGCCTACGTTTGAGCAGGATGAAAGGGAAGAAGGCCAATACAGCCCCGAACATGGCTATCATGAGTATTCAGATGACAGTAATTACTTACATGCCTCCGAAGAGGATGTCAGCCTCGGCAACGAAGGTTTCATCATGCCAGAGGAACCCCTCAAACAAGAATGCTTCAAGCGACAGCTGATCGCCATGGCGAGGATCCTGAAAAAGAAACAGCAACACCTTCAAGCCGAACATGACACGCTCAATGATAGATGGACCTAGGTCCTGGTTGCCGAAGAATACGGCCTCGAGCGCCCACTAAAAAGCTACCCAAAGCGCATGCTACTACCACAATTCGATGATGAGGCCCTTGAGCCAATACCTTCAAGATATAATCATGTCAATGAACTGGACCAACCACCACGTGGACGAGACAAAAGCGGCCAATTATGCCGAACACCAACCCGCGGCACCTCGTCGTAGAGGCAAAGAGGCAGTGGCATCGGGATACACGTATGACTTACGTCAGGACCTGGAAAATAGAGCCGGCCATACCATATCAATCTATGGATCAAGGGGACGTGCTCCAACATGAGACGACGACCATCAAGCCTGGTGCGACAAACATAACCATGTTCGGGCTGAGAACTGAACACGGATGTCATCCGAACTCCGTCACGATGTTGCCCGATATAGAGGTGCCGCACACCCCTTGTGCTTCACCGATGTGGTAATGCAACGCCAGTTTCAGGAAGGGTTTAAACCCATAAACATCGAGGCATACGATGGAACGACAGACCCCGCCGTATGGATTGAAGATTTTCTTCTCCACATTCACATGGCGCGCCGTGATGATCTCCACGCCACAAATACTTTCCCCCAAAGATAAAAGGACCAACACGGCACTGGTTGAATAGCCTCCAGAGAACTCCATACACTACTACAGGATGATGCTAACGCAACACTACGATCAAACACCCTTTGACGAAACTGTGTGTGATGCAATAATTGCAAACAGTGGTGTAAAAAACTTGTCAAAAAAGGTGCAAAACATTTGCGATGGAGGATGCATCAAACACGGTTCAGATTTTAGTTGCGTGTGCAACACAGGGCATACGGTTCAGTTCAATTAACTATTTGCGATGAGGAGGAACAAAAGAAATGGGCAGCCATATGAAGGTGTGTGCGATATACAACATACGATTCACTGGGATGAACCATTTGTGATTAGGCAACACAAAAGAAATGGTTAGCTAGATCAAGGTGTGCAATATACGCCATGCGGTTCACTCGGATGAACTGTTTGCTTGAGACAAGAGAACATAAACGGTTCAATATATCAAGATGTCTGTGATACACGGCAAACAGGTCTATAATCAGAAATGTATGCGAAGACCGATAATAACACAGACAATTCCTTCTAATAAGACGTATGTGATATGCTCTGTCTACACAATATCTATTGGCCATTGGAGGATGGGCGGTCATCCCGACACACCATAAGGATGCGAAGAGGCATCCTATATTAGCAAGGACTAGCTGTACCACCAGTAGCTCATGTAAGAGAACTCTCAAGTTAAGTGTGCTATGGCTGGAGCAGCCATCATATGGGTGACTGGATGGGAAGTTGTGTTGATGTCAAATCAACTGATAGGATGGGTCATATTTGGCAAATTAAATGACTGATAAGACCCATCCCATGAGTTAATTTAACCTTGAGGTCCTTGTTTTTTCAACACATCTTAAAGAAGGTCTACCGCAGTACTTTTTGACAATGTGCGATACGTGGCATACATTTGATCCATCTGACCTGTTTGTGATGGAATAAGCCGTGTGTGTTGTGGGCAAACGCTTTCTAGTATTCAACCGTTTGCGATTGATGAATTTAACACCGACTGGTTCCCTAGTGTGGTCCGTGTTCATGTAATCATCATCTACTTCTTGTGCTAGCTCGATGTTCCTTCTATGCTAAGTTTCCATTAATTGATGGCATTTTATGAACATGCCACCATTTCCCGCCATTTCCTCACCTGTTTCCCGCTACCCAGTGATATTGCGCATAAACCTAGGCAGCGCGCGACGCACGGAGGCGACAAGCGCAGCCTGTAGCACATCCACCTTTTCCAAGCATGCCAACGCACCAAAACGCCGCCTCTGCCATTAACCTCATCGACGAGGAAAGCAAGCAGGTTCCACGACCCATTGAGGCCGAGGAGCTCCCCGGCAACATGATGGACGACGCCGTGATGTGCATCATCACCATGGTTGAGCAGACCTTAGGCGCATGGGACTTGAGCGCCGCGGATCAACATAGGCATGTCAGCGCCGACAGGTTGCAGCTCGCCGCACAACATGATCGATGGCGCGCCGCAGAGTAAGCTAGGCGCGTCCACGACGATAGGATGAGGCTCGCCGCACGGCGAGACCGTTGGAGCGCCGTAGAGCAAGAGGCGCGGCGCGCCGCACAGCAAGAGAGGATCCATCGGCGCTTGCCTGCTGTCGACACAACGTCGCAGCTGGATACACGTCTCGTCAGTACCCCCATTCCTCGCCAGGAGTGGGCAGAGGCCCTTAGTGACGTACTTGCACCAGAGGCCGACCGCGCGTACTTGCATCGGACGCCCGCCCGTGTCGTTTGCATGGGTCGCGCCTTTCGCCTTGTACACGGCCCGCTCGATGCCAATGCGCTGGTCGGTAGGCTCGACCGCCTCCTTAGCCTAGGTGTCCACCTAGGCGCGGTAGAGGAACATGGCTGTCGCATCCTCGAGCTGGTGATCTCCGATGAAATAGCCAACTTGGAACTCGAGATCGCGCTCCAGATGTACTGCAAGCATGTCGACTGCTTGGACGAACGCCTACACGAGTTCAGGCGGAGCCACGAGCTACCATAAGCAAGGGCTACTGGTCATGGTCTCATGGAAGCGTTTTATTTTTGTTGAGTCGTTTCAACGTGGATAGCTATGTATTCACATCAATCAGAGTATTGCTTTGTTTATTCTTCTGTTTCAATGTGTGTATATACGCTTTCCATTCTGTATATGTGGATGATAACATCTAGATTCAAATTAGTATAGAAAAACAGACGGAAAATGGAATTCATAATATATATATATATTAATTGTTCATTAGTTCATCACAGAATATATATATATATATAATATCATCACATATACGTGATGATACTTAACTACTAGGTACAATGCATAAAATTGAAAACAAACAATACTAAAACTAATAATCCTTCCTGGGGCCAGTATTCCAGCAGCCCCTCACCAACAACACCCTGGTGCATGGCGTCTTCCCAGTGCGGAGGCTGTACTCCGCCTCCTCCGCCTCGTAGCACTTGACGTACCTATCTGCCTCTTGCTGGCGGACGTGCGCGAATGATCTTGCCATTTTGTTGGGCGCCCACCGGAGCTCCTCGTCGGTGGCACACTAGAGCTTATCGGCCCACCTCCATGTAGCGGCAAGGCGCCCAATGCCTATGGCCTTCCTCACGAAGATCCCATCTTCATAAACCTCCTCCGCACTACTACGCGCCCGCCCCCAAAGCTCCGCCGCCTCCTTTTTCCAAGCGGCATCACGGGCTTCACAGGCTGCCTGGTACCTGACTTCCTCCTCCGCCATCTCCTTCTTGAACACCACTTGCCTGGCTTTCTCAGCCAGCGGCAATGTCTTCCACAGACAAAGATTGTATTGGCCCCAAAACCAATCGAAAGTTGGGGGGTCTGGCGCAACCTCTTCCGGTGGCGCGTAGGGGTCCTCGTCGCTGCTATTCGAGTGAGCGTCCTCGTGGGGGCGACTCCTCGTCGGCACGTGGGCAGACCGGCGGCGCCGTGGCAGAGATTTGAGAGAGAGAGAGAGAGAGAGAGAGAGAGAGAGAGAGAGGGCGAGCGAGGGGAGGATGTAGATGAGAATGCAGGCGAGACGACTTGAGCAAGGTAGTATTTATTGGTGGCCGGAATCTTGATCGACGAGAATAGTACACATGTCGGTCGTCGGAATTTACGAGTACTGTAGTTTGAATTACACACGATTACCACAGCAAAATCTGTGTGTGGACATAATAGCTGAGAGTTTCCAATACAGAACCGTGTCTGATTAATGATCCCTGCCACTCACCTACCAAACCTCGAGCCATTAGATAGAGTGCCCATTGTGTAGGGGGCGGTTGTCTTGCCAAATCTTCATATTCTCTTTTTTGAACACCAGATATTAACATCTTCTGATGATTTTTTAACTCGCACACAAGTACACAAAAATATGATTTTTCAAACCATTATGGTTAGCCGTTGCATGCAGATGTTGTTCAAATTTGAATTGCAGTCATTAAATAGCTAGAAAATCACTTAAATGTCTTTAAAAGCTCAAATTACCCCTGTAATTTTCCAAATTTTCACATGACAGTTGTATTAGTGCACGTTAGATGTAGAAAAAAATTGAAGGTTGTAAGAGGAAGCTATCTCCCGTTCGTCATAGAACATGCATTGTTCCCTCTCGGAACCACGACCCTTCCAGTGAGTTGCTCCGGTTTGCGAGGGGTGTGCGTTCAAACTTTCGTCAAACAGGCCAAATTTTTTACCACATCATCTTGGTGGCATGACATTAAATCAAGCAAGGTTTCATGTTTTTCTGATCATTTTTTAAGTTTTTGGATTTAAAATGCTATGGCACTCCATGCATGTGCCCATGCTGTGAAACCGATATGTTTAAAAGTTCCTTCTATTTTACTGCGCATGGAATTACCTCGCGCACAAGTACAAAAATATGAATTTTCAAACCGTTATGGTTAGCCGTTGCATGTAGATGTAGTTCAAATTTCAATTACGGTCATTAAATGGCTAGAAAATCACTTCAATGTTTTTAAAAGGTCAAACGATCGCTAGAATTTTCCAAATTTTCACAGTACAGTTGTAGTAGTGCACGTTAAATGTAGAAAAAAATTGAAGGTCGTAAGAGGAAGCTATCTCCTGTGCATCATCAAACATGCATTCTTCCCTCTCGGAATAACAAGCATTCTAGTGAGTTGCACCGGTTTGTGTGGGGTGTGTGTCCAAACTTTGGTCACACATGCCAATTTTTTTACCACATCATCTTGGTGGCATGACATTACATCAAGCAAGTTTCATGTTTTTCTAATATTTTTAAATTTTTTGTAATTAAAATGGCATGTCACTCCATGCATACATATGCATGTGTCCATGTCGTGAGACCAATATGTTTGAAAATTCCTTCTAATTTACCGCACATGGAATTAACTCGCACACAAGGACACATATATGATTTTTCAAACAGTTATGGTTAGCCGTTGCATGTAGATGTAGTTCAAATTTGAATTACGGATCATTAAATGGCTAGAAATTCACTTAAATGTCTTTAAAAGGTCAAATGGCCCCTAGAATTTCCTATTTTTCACATTACAGTGGTAGTAGTGCACGTTAAATGTAGAAAAAAATTGAAGGTCGTGAGAGGAAGCTATCTCCTGTTCATCATCAAACATATATTGTTCCCTCTCGGAACCATGAGCCTTCTAGTGAGTTGCTCCGGTTTGTGAGGGGTGTGTGTCCAAACTTTCGTCAAACATGCCAATTTTTTATGACATCATCTTGGTTGCATGACATTACATCAAGCAAGGTTTCATGTGTGTCTGATCATTTTTTTATTTTTTGGAATTAAAATGCCATGGCACTCCATGCATACATATGCATGTGTCCATGTCGTGAGACCAATATGTTTGAAAATTCCTTCGAATTTACTGCACATGGAATTAACTCACACACAACTACAAAAATATGATTTTTCAAACCATTATGGTTAGACGTTGCATGTAGATGTGGTTGAAATTTGAATTATGGTCATTAAATGGCTAGAAAATCACTTAAATGTCTTTAAAAGTTCAAATGACCCCTAGAATTTTCCAATTTTTGACATTACAATTGTATTAGTGCATGTTAAACGTAGAAACAAAATTGAAGGCCATAAGAGGAAGCTATCTCCCGTTTGTCATCAAACATGCATTGTTCCCTCTTGGAACCACGAGCCTTCTAGTGAGTTGCTCCGGTTTGTGAGGGGAGTATGTCCAAACTTTCGTCAAACATGCCAATTTTTTTACCACATCATCTTGGTGGCATGATATTATATCAATCAAGGTTTCATGAGTTTCTGATTTTTTTTATTTTTTGGAATTAAAATGCCATGTCACTCCATGCATACATATGCATGTGTCCATGTCGTGAGACAAGTATGTTTGAAAATTCCTACTAATTTACTGCACATGGAATTAACTCACACACAAGTACATGAATAAGATTTTTCAAACCGTTATGGTTAGGCATTGCATGTAGATGTAGTTCAAATTTGAATTACGGTCATTAAATGGCTAGAAAATCAATTAAATGTCTTTAAAATGTCAAATGTCCCCTAGAATTTTCCAAATTTTCACATTACAGTTGTAGTCGTGCACGTTAAACGTAGAAAAATTTGAAGGCCGTAAGAGGAACCTGCCTCCTGTTCGCTATCAAACATGCATTGTGCCCTCTCGGAACCACGAGCCTTCTAGTGAGTTTCTCCGGTTTGTGAGGGGTGTGTGTCCAAAGTTTGGTCAAACATGCCAATTTTTTTACCACATCATTATGGTGGCATGACATTAGATCAACCATGGTTTCATGTGTTTCTGATATTTTTTTAACTTTTTGCAATTAAAATGCCATGGCACTCCATGCATACATATGCATGTGCCCATGTCCTGAGACAAATATGTTTGAAAATTCCTTCTAATTTACTTTACATGGACTTAACTCGCACACAAGTACAAAAATATGATTTTTCAAACCGTTATGGTTAGCTGTTACGTGTAGATGTAGTTCAAATTTGAATTACGATCATTAAATGGCTAGAAAATCACTTA
Source organism: Triticum aestivum (assembly GCF_018294505.1). Taxonomy (NCBI): domain Eukaryota; kingdom Viridiplantae; phylum Streptophyta; class Magnoliopsida; order Poales; family Poaceae; genus Triticum; species Triticum aestivum. The sequence continues at coordinate 264,456,138 of NC_057797.1, read as the reverse complement.
AATGTCTTCAAAAGGTCAAATGACCCTGAAATTTTCCAAATTTTCACATGAAAGTTGTATTAGTGCATGTTAGACGTTGAAAAAATTTGAAGGTTGTAAGAGGAATCTATCTCCCGTTCGTCATCGAACATGCATTGTTCCCTCTCGAAACCACGAGCCTTCTAGTGAGTTGCTCCGGTTTGTGAGGGGTGTATGTCCAAACTTTCGTCACACATGCCAAATTTCTTACCGCATCATCTTGGTGGCATGACATTACATTATCCAAGGTTTCATGTGTTTCTAATATTTTTTAAATTTTTTGGAATTTAAATGCCATGGCACTCCATGCTTAATTGTGTCATAGCCGTTAGACCAATATGTTCGAAAATTCCTTCCAATTTACTGCACATGGAATTAAATCGCACACAAGTACACAAAATATGACTTTTCAAACCGTTATGGTTAGGTTTTGCATGTAAATGTAGTTCAAATTTCAATTACGGTCATTAAATGGCTAGAAAATCACTTAAATTTTTTAGCAGGTTAAATGACCCCCGAAATTTTCCAAAATTTGACATGTCAGTTGTATTACTACTAGAAAATTTCTCGTACATTCAAAACACTATCCGTTGCCACTTTACTCCAAATTCGTCTTTCACAGCTAATAAAAAATATCTACAGCATCACACATAGTTGTTTTCTAGGAACCATTTGCTATGAAAATATGTGGGTCTATTTAAGTCTCACTCCTTAAGCTTCGTCGGCTCGTCTACTCTAGTGCCGGCAACCCCCAAATCCATGAATCCTGATCCCCATTCCCGCACCCCCTTCTTTCAAAGATGATGTCGTGGAAACGCTTCGTGAAGGCCCGTACGATGCCCCCCCCCCGAGCGCCACCGCCTACGCCGAGAGCGCGGCCGCCTACGCCGAGAGTGCCGCAGCATCCGCATTGAGCGCGGTCCCTTCTGCTGAGAGGGCGTCTGTGGCAGCCAACAGGGCAGCGGCAGCAGCCGAGATGGTTGCAGCTGCTGCTGTGACGGCGGCTGCAAACGCCGAGAGCGCTCGAGCTGTCGTCCGTGTCGCCGATGTCGCCCTGGCCCAGGTCGAGACCATCCACGCCAAGATTGAGGATGCACACGCCAAGATATTCCACGCCACCTCGGACTCCAGCATTCAACCCACGCCCGAAAAGGCGGCGGAGGCCACGGAGCACCTGCTTCCTCATGAGGTCGCCGAGCGGGAGCTGGAGATACAGGAGGTGGCGGAGATCGAGGAGCGTCGGGAGGAGGAGTTGCACGTGGCCGAGGTCGAGGTAGAGAAGAGTCTGTCCGTCGAGGAATCGGTGGTGGAGTACCAACACGGGCTCTAGTGCAGTCACTACTACGAGTACTACAACCTTGAGGGCAGCGTCGAGGACGAGGACGCGGTCGACTTCAGCAGGGGGGACACGGACTCCACCAACGGCGGCATGTCGCCAGGACAAGTCATCGATGTCTCATCTCACACCGGCGATGCATAGGCCGGCGCGATGGCGGATTTGTTAAAATTATGCGTACTTAGGCTTTGGTTTTAATGCTGGTCTTTTGTTTGAGCAATGTTTAGGACAACTGGCTCTGTTTAATTACTAAAATTGCTCGATTCAGTAAGTGTGGTCTGTCTACTGTACGCTCTTTTTTGTGCCCAAATTAGCAAGCGATGTTAAATTATGCAATGATGTACCCGGGGAAATTTCTACCAAAATTTGAATTATCAAATTCGTCCCATGCACGTAAAGTAGGAGAATCATTTGCGATCCACACAATCGTTCAAAGTGAATGGTCCAGGGGCACTACGCGCAAAGTTTCCCTCCACATTTCCAAAATTTTGGCCTACCGCCAAAATATCTACCCCCACACCCCTTCCCCCTTCCCCATCCCCTTTTTTACCTGACCACAAGTCACATTTCCCCTGTTTCCTCCTTCCTTCCTTCCTAAGTTATAGCCGCTTCCTCGCTCTTGCCATCTCGCATCCTACCGCCTGGGTCGCCATGGTCTTCTTCAAAGACCTCTCCAGCGGTTCCTTCTCCGGTGACGACTCCTTCACCACCCGGGTATGCCTCTTTGCTCTCTCTCGGGCTATGACTTGGAATGAAGGATTTTTACCGGGCAGTCGATTTGAGTCATTTCTTCCTCTTGTAGCTCCCTAGGACCATCGGTGGCAACGAATGGAGCGGGGTGGCTGAAGATCTATCAGCTCGTTGTCACCATCAATTTCCATGCATGAAGCTAGTTGCGTTTGAATCTCTGGACAGTGGGAGGAAGTTTCTGGCATGTGTAGAGAAGGTTAGACCCACTTTCATTGCAACAAACCATTGTTTAGATGTGATTCGGACACTGTCACGGTCCCAACCCATTCATACCACACCTTCAACCAAATGCATCCTAAGACAATGTCACGGTTTGTACCTAGTATCTTAAATTGTTGCCATCTCATTAGCGGTGCCATTAGAAAATTATCTGGCAGCGCTTTTCAGAAGTTTGTGCAACCAACTTTGGTACACACATCCGAGCAGCCAAGCAGTAAAATACTAAATCTTCATGGCACGAAGGAACTGAGCATCGGAGCAACTACGTGCTCCGGAGTCTGGGTCCCTAATTTTTTTCCGCTGCATCGGCTCGCCAGTGCAGCGCACCGATGCAGCATGTAGCAACAGCTGTCTTTACACCAGTTTTGGCATACATAGTGGACCGCCTTAGTGCTATTAGTTCTATATTACTAAATTTGTGCATGTACACACTTGTTAGTATCAATTTGCTGTCATCCGAACACTGTCGCTATGCTATTACAGTTATATTTACCTTCCTCATAAAATGTTCAATTTGTTATTTATTGTACATGAGTAAGAACTTGTAGCATTGTTGTAGTTAATTATAGCTTATGATGTTCCAGAATTTGGTTGTTGTCTCAGTAGCAATTAATTCATTTGCACATTGATCTTTTTGAGAAGATATGTCATAATTAGCATGTTTCTTCAGTTTTTCAAAATAAACATTCGTGATTTTCTATGTTGGTATAAACCCATTTCCCCTACAATTGTTACTAATCTAGTTTTAAATATTATAGGATGAATAGTAGTGTTCTTACTTGGAGTGGGTTGACCAAGAGTGGCAACTGTCTTTGAAGATGTGCCTAGCGAAGCTTTGGAGCATGTATGAGGAAGAGAACAGAGAAAGTGTTGTCAACGCTGAAGAATATTTGAAGATGCGGGATAAAAAGAGGAAGGTGGAGAATGAGCTCAGATTTTTTAAATCAGACTTTGTTAAGATGGTGTTGGCGAAGGAGGAGGCACTTTCCTAGTTGGCTAGTAGAAAACAGGTTCTTACTGAATTGAAAGAAGACGTGGATAAGACGAGCCTGGATGATCTCGATTAGGGAAATTAATATATTGTTCTTATGAAGTCGAGCTAGATATATGTTGTACTGTGTTGTTTTCATTAGCTATCGTACTGTGATGTTATAATATATTTATGTGCCTAATATGAAATTGGCAAGCAGTTGTTCGATATGAAATGTGAATTTGCGTAATACTAGAAATATTAATTGTAAACTAATAAACCTACTAAATGTGTCATGGAACTTTGCAAACGGTTCTAGCAGTAAAAGCGCTTGTGATGGATAGCCTAATGCCACACAGTTTTCTTCATCAAATCATGTGTGAAGTAGTTGGTAAAAGCAAATAGTTAACCAAGGCAGAGGGTGTGTGATAGTTACACCTTTCACACACGAGCCTACACATAAAACTGTGTGGGATGTACATACGAACGGAAACGTTTTCAATTGATTGACTGTGTGGGATGTACATAAGAACATAAACGTATTCCTTTGATTGACTGTGTGCGATATACATAGCTACGGAAATGTTTTTCTGGGATTCACCATGTGGGATGTACATAACTACGGAAATGATTGGGTTTCAATGCGTCGCTGATTGCACACGAGCTCATTTGGTGTCCCAGGAGGGCCTATCCCTGATGATTTCTAGGTCATGTGGGAAGGACCCCCCTATCGCCCACACTCACTTGGCGACGGTTCCAAATGCCATCGCGGAAAGGGGTTAAAAACCGACGCGTACCAGTGATAGGAAGCTGGGAGGACTTAGAGGATGGTTTTTTAGGCAACTTCCAAGGCACTTATGTCCGGCCACCGGATGCTGATGACCTTAGTCACATAGTCCAGCAACCCGGAGAGTCAGCCCGCAAACTCTGGACTCGGTTCTTAATTAAAATGAACCAAATCGTCGACTGTTCGAACGTCGAAGCCCTAGCGGCCTTTAAACATAGTGTCCGTGACAAATGGCTCGCCCGACACCTTGGTCAGGAAAAGCCAAAAACTATGGCAGCTCTTACTGCACTTATGACCTGCTTCTGCGTGGGTGAAGATAGATGGTTGGCTCGTAGAAGCAACAACACCAGTGACCCCAGCACCTCTGAAGCCCGGGATGGTAATGGAAGGCCATGATGTAACAACAACAAGTGTCGGAACAACAAGGAAGAAACTGAGGATACGGTGTTAAGCGCCAGATTCAACGGCTCCAAACCCGGTCAGCGGAAGAAGCCATTCAAAGGAAATAGAGACGGTCCATCCAACTTGGACATAATACTAGATAGGCCTTGCCAGATTCATGGCACCCCTGACAAGCATGCCAACCACACCAACAGAAGCTGCTGGGTTTTTAAATAGGTCGGTAAATTAAATACCGAACACAAGGGGAAAGGGCCTGAAAGCGAGGACGATGATGAGTCATGCCCTCCCAATACAGGGGGACAGAAGAAGTTTCCCCCCGAGGTGAAAACAATGAACATGATATATGTCACACATATCCCAAAGAGGGAGCGCAAGCGCGCACTAAGGGACGCCTACGCCATAAAGCCTGTCGCCCCAAAATTCAACCCATGGTGGGCTTGTCCGATCACCTTCGATCACAGGGCCCACCCAAGTAGTAGCCCTCATGGAGGTTCGGCGGCCCTGGTACTCAATCCCATCATCGATGGATACCATCTCAGTAGAGTCCTTATGGTCGGCGGTAGCAGTCTGGACACGATCTATCAAGACACTATTCGTAAGATGGGTATTGACCCGTCAAGAATTAAGCCTAGCAATACTACCTTGAAAGGAGTTATACCCGGCGTGGAGGCCCGCTGTATGGGCTCCCTAGCATTGGAACTAGTCTTCGGTTCGCCGGACAACTTACGAAGCGAAGACTTGATCTTTGACATCGTCCCTTTCAGCAGTGGTTATCACGCGCTGCTTGGACGAACTGCTTTCGCCCGCTTTAATGCAGTGTCACATTATGCTTACTTAATGCTGAGAATGCCCGGACCATGCAGCGTTATAATAGTTAATGGCAATATGGAGCGGTCCCTCCGTACTGAGGAGCGCACCATGGCCCTAGCAACCGAGGTACAGAACGTCCTAATCAAGCCGAACAACTCGTCGGTCATCAAGACCCTTGACACTACCAAGCGAGTGAACGACAGCTTGGTGGATCCAGCGGTTGAATAGCAGTTCAGCCTCCGCCGATCTCCCTATAAGGTTGCAGCATATATACCGTGTGTGCCTAATTACACACTCAAAATACCTTGGGCAGTGCCGGAGGCATACTGCGGAAAGGGTCTATAGTGCGGCTTGACCCTATTCGGACCTTAGCTTTCTTTCTCCTTTTTTCTTTTTTTGCTACTGGTTCATTAAAAATCTACCCACCCTATGGTTGTACTTGGGCTCCTTTCCAAATTCCCCTTTCTTATGGACGACAATCTACTTTTCCTCTCAAAGGATTTCTCACCAAGGAGAAACGGCACAGACGTGCAGCAGGGCACCATTGGGATCTTCAAGACCATTGTTTCTTAGGCCCTGTGTAAAACTTTCCCTTGTGTAAAATTTCGGCATATAACATAGCCTTCATATTTTTTGGCATTATTTGTAATATGATGTCTAGGCGTATTAACCAGGATATCAAGGAAACAGTTGATCACCACTTTTTTTTGGTAATGATTTATTTTGTCATCTGTCTCCCCTCCTTACTTCAGATTGCCACACATGCTCTAATCCGTCCTTAACACTGGGGGTTGTATTCGGCTCTGCACGTTTCCAAGTCCGAAAACCTATAGGGTACTCTTCGGCATCCCGAATACTGCACTATATGCATCGGCTCCGAATCATGTCTTTGGTCTATAGTTGGGTTGACTGGCTCCTGTGCATACCACCTTACGTTCCGCTCATTCGGCTATGGTAGTAAAGGGAGAACTGCTGCCTTTGTATTTCTGGTTCGTCCAGTTAAATACCTCAGTAGGGAAAGCCGAAAACTGACTATCATGATACAGCGGGAGCCGGTCGGCGATTCGGTGACTTACTACAAATCATTAGTGATTTACTCCATGATATACGAGGGGCTGGTCTTCATCTAGCCGTGCGGGTAAGGCACCTCAGTTCGGATTGTTGCATACGCACAAGGGGCTAGTACTTATCCCCACTGTCAAACTCCTATGGCTAAGTAAAAGTAGTAAAGCCGCATAGTCTGATTGCCTGGTTTGCCTCGCGGACACCTCCTTCATGGACCAAGACGTTGGATAAAGTGTGACCACGTGCTACGCCGAACACCCCCGTAGCATCTACGTGGGGGCTAATGCCGATGACTGACAACTTTAAGAATTAAATGGACACACAGGAGGAAACTTGTTTACTATAAAAGGGGCACATATATTAGAAGAGTGGGTTCATAACATAGTTTTTACAACCCACACACATCTAATCAAATATGAGGTCCTTTGAGCATTGGCCCTCTACTATTCGGGCACCATCTAGGACATCATCGAAGTATCTCTCCGGCTTCAGATGATCCTTGCCTTCGAGCTGGCCTGCGGTCGCCACGTCAGTGTCCTTCATCTTTGCCCATTGCATCTTGACGCAGGCGAAGGCCATCTGGGCACCTTCTATGTAGGTTGAGCACTTCACGGCATCAATCCGAGGTAGCACATCGACGAGTCGCCTCACCAAACCGTAGTAGCTGTGGGGAATGGGTTCGGCCGGCCAAAGATGGACTATTAGATACTTCATGGCCAAACCGTACACCCTATGTAGCTCCATTAGTTTCTTCAACTGGTCATTCAGGGGCGTCGGGTGCTCCGGCGCAAGATACTGCGACCAGAACAGCTTCTTGGTCGAGTTCCCCTCCTGGGCTCGGAAGAACTGTGCGGCACCAGTGGAAGATCCGCAAACGCATCTGGAGAACTCCACACTCGTGTGAGCAAAGCATACCTCTGTCCTCCAAAAATACTCTGTAAAAGAAAGGCCTTACCAGCTGTTATCTGCTTCGCTTGATGGATCTCCTCGCGAGCGCTTCGGGACTCAACCCATGCCGCCTGGGCATCATTAAGAGCCTTGGCGAATTCGGTCAACTGGGCTGACGCCTTCTCCTCCAAATCTCCACACTTGTCGATGGCATCTTTCAGCTCCTGCTCAACTTCGGCTACCCGAGCTTCATGATGGCAGCGTGCAGCCTGTTCGGTCTTCAGTTTGGCAACCGCTTTGTCAGTTGCTGCCTTATTCACCTCCGCCTCCTTTTTGGCCTGGGCTAGGTCGCCTCTGAGGGTCTCGACCTTGGCTGCGCCAACTATTCTCATAATCAAAGCATTACACGAGTTAATCTTTGAATATAGCTATCACTTATGATACACAACTAAACTTTTAACACTATACGCATACCTTCCATCTCATCGAACCGCTTATTAATGCGGTCGATTTCTTCATCGTCCACCTTAAGCTTCCGGTTGAGTTCGGAAACCTCTGTCGCCTGGGTGGTTGCCCCCAACGGGGAAGTCTATTACAATAACAGATAAGTATGTTAGCTTTCCCGAATCTTATGTGGATCGTCTGTCTGGTCTCTTTTACATTGGACAGAGCCTCAGGGGCTACTATCTGTATATAGGTATATTCCTCTATATATGGAAAAGCATTTAGAACATTACGTCGCATACCTCAAATCCTGATAGTAGGGTGGTAAAGGCTTCATTCAGTCCGCTCTTTGAAGACTGAACCTTCTCCACCACCACACCCATTAGGGTGTGGTGCTCATCCACGATGGAAGCACGTTTGCAGTGCTTCCTCTAGAGCATTTGGTGCCTCCGGATTGGTGGAGGTCTCCACTGGAGCTGATGCTCCTCCCCCCTCCTTCATAGGATGCTTCTCACCTAATCCTGGAGCCATATGGGTCTCCGGAATAAGGTCCGGCTAGGGCCCGGATTGATGGGGGTCCGCCCCGTCGGTTGTCATAGGGGTCACCTCCCCTATGTTTTCGGCAACCGAGGTATTAACCTCGGGTGCCTTCTCAATAGCCTCGTCTGCCCCTCCACGACCAGGAGAGGTCCTTAAAGATAACACCTCGGTGCCATCCATGGTGATATGCAAGGGGGCTCGGGGAGGCGTCTCGCTCTCTGCCATCTCGGGCAGCAGAGAGTTCCCCCCAATAATGGAGTGTTCGGGAGTTCGTGTGGAGGGCTGAAAGGCACATAGCAAGATGGCTTATATAATGGAAAGGGGAAAAACTAAAGATAGACACTAAGTGTCTGAAATACTTACGATTCGGCCAGGGGCTTCGCCCTGGGAGGCCTTTTGGGGACCAATTCGGCGCCTGATTTCGAACTATCATGGAGGGTCACCTTCCCCCTTTTGGGCGCCTCTCCCATCCGGTCTTCGGAGGCCGCCCTCTTCTTGTTCTTCTTCTTCCTCATCACCCTCGTGGTATGAGAGGACTTTGGTCTCTCCGGACACTATGTCCGAAGGACCCTTGTGGTGGGGGACGCCCTTGGCCTCCTTACCCTTCTTCTTCTCCGCCTTCTTTCTGGTGCTTGGTACGGCTTCGGGACCAGCATCTCCGTTAGTTGGGAGGTGGACGGGTTCTTTGGTAGCAGCGCCGGACAATTGATCCTTTCCACCTTCACTGTCCAGCCCTGTGCGGAAACAAATTAATATAAATCTTCATCATCATTCGAAGCATTAACCAAACAAGTCTTCGGAGAGGTTATGCTTACCACCGAGGCCAGGTTCTCGCTATCGAGTCCGATGTCTTCGGTCTTCATCGGCCAACTCTTTTGGTACTTGAAATTCTTCTTTCATATGTCTTCGTGCGTGGTGCCGAAGAAGCACTTAAAGGTCTGAGGCTCTTCTGGATTGAACTCCCACATGGGGGAAGCCTAGAGTTGGCAGGGAAGGACATGGCGGAAGAGCATCACCTGGATCACGTTTGTGAGACCAGTGTGATGCGCTTTTGCAGCATCACCACATGCGACTGTGACCCCCAGTCAAGGACCTTGGCGGTCCACAAGGTGAGTCTCATAGGGGTCCGGATCTGAAATTAGGTGTGGCCGCCCACTTGCCGTCGCGGGGTTTGGTGATGTAGAACCACTCCTGCTGCCACACCTTGAGTGTCTCCACAAAAGCCCCCTTGGTCCAGACGGTGTTGGGGAGCATGCTTACCATGGCCCTGCCGCAGTCCGCGTGCTGACCGTTGACCACCTTCGGCTTCAGATTGAAAATCTTGAGCCATAGGCCGAAGTGTGGGGGGATGTTGTCGGTGTGAAAACTGGCGGATCTCGGGTTGGGGGTCCCGAACTGTGCGTCTAAGGTTGATGGTAACAGGAGGTAGGGGACACGATGTTTTACCCAGGTTCGGGCCCTCTTGATGGAGGTAATACCCTATGTCCTGCTTGATTGATATTGATGAATATGAGGATTACAAGAGTTGATCTACCACGAGATCGCAATGGCTAAAACCCTAGAAGTCTAGCCTGTATGATTGTGAATGCCTCTATGGACTAAACCCTCCGGTTTACATAGACACCGGAGGGGACTAGGGTTGTACAAAGTCGATTACAGTGAAAATAATCTTCATATCCGAACGCCAGGCTTTCCATCCACGCCAAGGAGATTCCCATCCGAACACGGGAGAGAGTCTTCTGTCTCGTATCTTCATAGCCCATTAGTCCGGCCCATGTCACACAGGCCGAACGCCTGGGGACCCATTAATCCAGGACCCCCTCAGTAGCCCCTGAACCAGGTTTCAATGACGATGTGTCTGTTGCGTAGATTGTCTTCGACATTGCAAGGAGGGTTCCTCCTCCGAATACTCCAAAACAGCCTTCAAATACAGAAAACATGTTCAGCTCTGCAAAATGAGTACCACACACACACACGCAGAGAGTATTATTTTACGAGTCTAATCCACTGACAACTTTTGTAGCGTGACATCACGTCACAGCCCGGTCATTACTTCTAACCGTTTTTTCTTTAGCCTCCCGCTCCATGTTTCAAGATGCCGTTTTATTGGCACGTCTTATCAAAGCAGAGATCGTGTCCCCTTATTGCGGGATTCCCATCAATACGGGCATGGGTAATCCAACCGTGCCGCCTGCACGAACCTTGGGGAATATGCGAGTTTTCAGGCGAGTGGGAAGGCGCTTGATATTCACTGCATTTATAAATGGATAAGGATTCACCTCTTTCACCCACGCCTTCCTTCTCTCTGCCCATCCATTCTCGAGCTCCAGCGCCCAAGCTTCCATCCTTTCCACCTCAAAAAAGCACTCCAGCCATGTCCGGATCTGGAGCGCAAGGCAAGTGGATGATTTCCTTCGTCAAGGAGAAGGACATCACCAAGCTCCGGGAGGCCGGGTACTTAGACAAAGAAATCCCCACCGGCTTCCTGCAATGGGGCAGCTCATCCCCACCCCAGAGCCCCATGAGAGGGTGGTATTCATCCCCCACTTCGTCCGTGGATTGGGATTCCCTCTCCACCCATTCGTCCGCGGACTCATGTTCTACTACGGGCTAGATTTCCATGATCTGGCCCCCAATTCCTTCCTCAACATCTCGGCATTCATTGTCGTGTGCGAGGCCTTCCTCCACATCCCACCCCACTTCGGATTGTGGTTAAAGATCTTTAATGTGAAGCCGAAGGCGGTGGGCGGTGAACATGAAGAGTGCGGAGGTGCCATGGTGAGCAAGCTGCCCAATGTCACATGGCCCAAAGGTACATTCATGGAGACCGTCAAAGGGTGGCAATAGCAGTGGTTCTACGTCACAGAGCCTCGCGAAGCCACCTAGGCCGCGGCTCCTGAATTCCAGTCCGGCGCCCCGATGTGGCTCTCCTCCTAGCTAGAGAAGGGCCTGGACTGGTCTTCGTCGGACGAGCTGACAGCGCTTTAGACGTGCATCAGGAGCATGGTGGACAAGAACGTCAAGCTTGTCAATGTGATCCAGGTGATGCTTGCTCGCCGGATCCTTCCGTGCCAAAGCCGGACTTGCCATATGTGGGAGTTCGATCCGGCCAAGCACCAGACCTTGTAGCAGTTCTCCAGCACTACGCATGAAGACATCTGGAAGGTGCTCTTTAAGGCTAACGAGACATGGTCGGCGACGACCGAGGACCACGGGCACGACCTGGCCCATCCTACTAGTGCGGTAAGTTTCCCATATTTCAAGGTGTGCCCTTTACTTGCATATTCAAGGAAGACGTATAAGCTTCCCCATTCATTTTTTCAGGGCTGGACAAAGAAGGCGGAGCGGATCCAGTGTCCGGCTCCGCTGCCCGAAGACCCAGCAATCCCTCTGCTAACGAAGATGCTAGTTCCCCTACCAAGCATCGGAGAAGAAGGCCAAGAAGAAGGCCAAGGAGACCAGGAGTGGTCTCCGTCGGAAGGGCACTCGGATGTGACATCTGAAGACACCGATGATGACGAGGAGGAGGAGGAAAGCAATTCTCCCCAGAGTGGAGAGGGAAGAAAATGGCAGCCTCCACGCATCTGGAGGCACAGGCGTCCAAGAAGGGGAAGGCCTCCGTCGCGGACAACTCCGCGTGGGACATTGATAACAGCTCCGAGTGGCGCCCCAGGGATAAGCCCCTGGCCGAATCGTAAGTACTCGAAGACGCACACAAATATCCAGCTCCTATACTTCATGATTTTAACATGTTGAATTATGCGATGTAGTCCGGCTCGTTCCGACCTCCAGCGATCCTCATCTTCGGGGAATTCACTAGATCTGCAAGTAATTGATAGCAGGTCCCTTCCGGCGGCCTCTTCTCCCAAGGCCATGGATGACGCCGAGGTGCTCTCCCGAAGGACATGCCCAGGCTAGGGAGAGACACAGGAGGCCGTCAGGGCGGTGCCAGAGGATGATACCTCGGCCGCAGGACACATGGGGAGCAGAACCCCATGGACAGTAGCGATGGGGGCCATATCCAATTCGGCCCCCAGCCGAATACGATCCCGGAGACCTATACGGCTCCAGAATCCGGCAAGTAGCCTCCTTTGAAAGAAGGAGGTGCACCAATTCCACTGGTGACCTCTATCCATCCAGAGGCACCAGATACTATACTGGAAGCGCTGCAAAGCGCTTCCATTGTTGAGGATCACCGCATCCTTATGGGTACGGTGATTGAGAGGGTTCAGTACGTTAACAGCGGACTGACCGAAGCCTGCACCAGCCTCCTAACAGGCTATGAGGTAAGCGACGCAATTGTATAAAAAGAATGTCATAGTATAGACAATAGCCCATGACACTCTGTCAGGTGTTCGGAAGGAAAATCCGGACAGAGGATCAAGTAATTTTCGCAGGAGACTAACCAAATATGTCTTATGTGAATAAGCAGGCGTCGTTGTTAGCTGCGACCTCTCATAGTGCCGAAGTCTCCGGACTGAAGCAGAGTCTGGAGCGGGCCAAGGAAGAGCTCGGCCGTGTAAAAAAGCAGCTAGAAGACAAGCAAGGTATGCAATGACCTTTTGTAGATCCAGAAGGGATGAATGATTTGTGCTGACCATAGTGCCATGATATTTGTTAGGAGCAGCGACCGAGGTGGAGATCCTCAAGAAGGCACTGGCTGAGGCCGAGGAGAGAGCGGCAAAGGAACAAGCCATCCGCAAAAAGCTTGACGCCAGGGTCGGTGAGGTCCAGCACGAGCTCCAGGATGCCGTGAAGAAATACGAGTCCTTGGAGCGCAACATTGCGGATCAAGAGTCCGAACTCGCCAAGTCCCGCCAAAGCGCACAAAATGCCCAGGTTGAAGCCCAGGTCGCCCTCCAGGAAATCCAAGAGGCCAGAAAAATCGCGGCAGGTAAGGCCTTCATTATGCAGAGCAAATATGTGAAGAAGAGGTATCTCTTACTAACCCGGATTTGGAGTTCTCCAGGAGCGTTTGCGGATTTACTGCACAATGTTGCAGACGCTGCGGAGTTCTTCCGAGCCGAAGAGGGGAGCTCAACGGAGAAGCTGTTCTGGTCATATTACCTTGCGCCAGAACATCCAGTGCCCTTTAGCGATCAGCTAAAACAGCTGGTCGAACTGCATAGGGTGGCCGAACTAGCCATGAAAGATTTAATAATCCGGCTATGCCCTGCCGAAGTCATACCCAACAGCTACTTCGGGCTCGTGAAGCGGCTGGTTAATGCCTGACCCCGGCTTGACGTCATCAAGCCGTCAGTCTGCATCGAGGGTGCGCGGATGGCCTTCGCCCGTGTCAAGGTGCAGTGGGTGAATATGGACACCATCAAGCTCGCGACCGAGGGACCGCCCACTGGCAAGGAGCACCACACGCCGGAGTGGTATTTTGGTGATGTCCTCAAGGGATCACGCATTGTAGAGGGCCAGTGTTCAAAAGACATTATCTTCGAATGAATACATTCATGTTATCTTGTCTTGTATGATGAAACAAACCCGTTATGTAATATAATGCTTGTTTACTATTTAAAAAAATTCCTCCTGTGTGGCGTTTTATTAAATCTGAGAGTTGGCCAGTCGTCGGCTTCAACCCCCACGTAGGTAGTACATGGGTGTTCGGGTTGAAACCTAAACACTCTTGATCCAAAATTTTGGTCCTTAAAGGAGGTGTTTAGCGCAACGAACCAGGCAATCATACTATGTGGCTTTATCACCCTCACTTAGCAATAGGAGTTTGACAATAGAAATGTAGGCATAGCCCCTATTATTTGTTAGTCCGGATTAGGGTGAAGGCCGATCCGTCGCATAATGCGGAGAAATTGCAAGAGATTTTAACCTCCGATGAGAAGACCGGCTCACGCCGCATCATGACAGTCAGTTTTTGGCTTTCTCTACTAAGGTGCTCATCCGGATAAACGAGGACGCAATCGCAGTAGTTCTCCCTTTACTACCCTAGCCGATAGAGCGGAACGTAAGGTAGTAAGCACAGCAGTCGCGCAACCCAACTATTGACCAAAGACATTATTCAGAGCTGATGCATATAATGCTAAATTCAGGGGCCGAACTATACTGTAAAAGTGTTCGGACTTGTTGTCGTAGTATGGAGCGCAATAAAGCCCCTGGCGAATTGCGGCGTACCAGGGTGTACGGATGCAATCGATAAGAATAGGGAAATAAAATGAAGCGAAAAGCTAGTGCCACACGAGTTGGGCTGCAAACTATGTTCATTATAATTTTGATTAATATGTCAAAGCGTATTTCTACTAATAGTGCGATAAGCAATATGGCTATTTAACATGCCAAGACCAAGGGGGGGCTATGTACGGGTCCTGAAAGCAGGTAGAACGATCGTCAAGAAGAACATCTAGAGATTCCCCCACATGTGTGTGCTGCTTGTCGCCTTGGTATATCCGTCTTCGAAAGGATAGATGATCAAGCCGTCGAGAGGGCCTATAGAGAAGAGATCAAAAAAAGGAAAAGGAAAAGTATGTGTGGGAGCCGTATGATGGACCACAGTCAAGTTACGCATCCGTCTATGCCCATGGTATTTTGAGTGTGTAGTTATGTACGCGCGGTACATATGCCGCCATTTGGTTGGGACTGAGACGGAGGCCGAATTTCTAGTCGAGCTACTGACGAGCTGGACTGTCCTGCTGCAGAGTAGTCCGGACTCGTTTGACAGTGTCCGGGAGCGTGGCCGCCTAATTAAGGTTCTACTTGTTAAGGCTGCTCGGTACTTCTGCTGCCAGGGCCGCAGTGTGCTCCTTAGTACGGAGGGAGCGCTCTGTGTTTCCATTGACTGTGATGACACCGCGTGGTCCGGGCATCTTGGGCTTTGAGATAAGCATAGTGTGGCACTGCATTGAATCGTGCAAATGCAGTTCGTCCGAGCAGTGTGTGATAGCCACTACGGAAGGGGACGATATCGAAGATCAAGTCCTCGGTTCGGAAGTTGGCCGGAGATCCGAAGACGACTTCCAATGTAATTGAGCCTGTGCAGCGGGCCTCTACACCTGGTATTACTCCTTTAAAGGTAGTTTTTGTGGGCTTGATTCTTGACGGATCGATGCCCATTTTGCGGGTTGTATCCTGGTAGAGTAGTTTGAGGCTGCTGCCACCGTACATAAGGACGCGCGTAAGGTGGAATCCATTAATGATTGGGTTGAGGACCAGTGCGGCTGAACCGCCGTGACGGATACTGGTCGGATGGTCCCTGTGATCGAAGGTGATCGGACAGGACGACCATGGGTTGAATTTTGGGGCGACTGGCTCTATCGCATAAACATCCCTGAGCTCATGTTTGCGGTCCCTCTTGGGGATATGGGTAATGTATATCATGTTCGCCATTTTGACCTGGGGGGAAACTTCTTCTGTCCCCCTGTGTTTGGCGGACGGGGCTTCTTGTTGTCATTCTCACTTTGCGAACCCTTCTCCTTGTCTTCGGCATTTCACTTGCCGGCCTATTTAAAGACCCAACAGCTCTGGTGGGTATGATTGGCTGGTTTATCAGGGGTGTCGTGGATCTTACATGGACAATCGAGTATGCGGTCCAAGCTGGAAGAGCCCTGATTATTCCTTTTATATGGCTTCTTCCACTAACCGGACTTGGAGCCACTAAATCTGGCGTTAACCGCCGTGTCATCAGTATTGTCACCGTTGTTTTGACACTTATGCCTGTTGCGTCGGGTCTTGCCATTTCTATTCTTGGTTTCAGAGGTGCCAGGTTCACTTGCATTATTATTGCTACGGGCTAGCCAATTATCTTCGCCCACACAGAAGCGGGTCATAAGTGTCGTGAGGTCCGGCATGGACTTCGGCTTTTCTTGGTCGTGGTGTCGGGCGAGCCATTCGTCGTGAATGCTTGCTTAAAGGCCTCTAGGGCTTCGGCGTCCGGGCAATCGACGATATAGTTCTTTTTAGTTAAGAACCTGGTCTAGAATTTCCTGGCTGACTCTCCGTGCTGTTGAACTATGTGACTTATGTCATTGGCATCCGGAGGTCTGACATATGTCCCTCGGAAGTTGTCGCAAAAGGCGTCTTCTAGGTCTTCCCAGCTGCCAATAGAGTTTTCAGGCAGGTTGTTCAGCTAGTGCCGGGCCGGTCCCTTGAGTTTTAGGGGGAGGTATTTGATGGCATGAAGATCATCACCGCGGGCCATATGAATATGAAGAATAAAGTCTTCAATCCATACCACGGGATCTGTTGTTCCATCATATGATTCGATATTCATGGATTTGAACCCTTCCGGGAATTCATGTTCCATTACTTCATCAGTGAAGCACAGGGGGTGTGCGGCACCTCTATATCGGGCCAAATTGCGATGTAGTTCGGATGGAGTCCGTCTGTGATTTTCAGGCCGAACGTGATTGCGCTTGTCATGTTCGGCTTGATAGCCATCGTCACGCGTCGGGGCATGCCCCCGCGATCCGTAGATCGATCTGGCCGGACCTGCTTTATTCTTCAGGTCCCGCCACAGGTCATATGTGCATCACTGAACTGTTGTGTCTCTACCTTTATGGCGAGATAGTATGGGCCGGTGTTCGGCTTGGTTTGCCATTTTGTCCCGGCCACGTGGTGGTCGGTCAGCCGCATTATGTGCTGCTGGTACGGGATCGCGTGCCTCATCGTCAAATTGAGGTAGTAGTTTACGCTTTGGGTGACTTTTGGTTGGGCGCATGAGGCCTATTCCTCGGCTGCCAGGACATTAGTCCATCTATCGTTGAGTAGATCTTGATCAGCTTGAAGCTGTTGCTGATTCTTTTTCAGGCTCCTTGCAGTGGCTATTAGCTGTTGCTTAAGGAGCACCTGCTCGAGCGGTTCCTCAAGCATGATAAAGTCTTCGTCGCCGAGGCTCACCTCATCCTCGGAGAGTGGAAGGTAATTACTGTCCTCCGAGTCTACATTTGCATCCTGTTCGGTGGGTGGGACGTAAAAGTCTCTGCTCTCAGCCCCTAGTCCGGGCTGGGCGTAGTTCGGACGTTGCTCCCCTGTAATCACGAGGGATCGCATCAAGTCCAGATCCTTGCTTAAAGGCGAGGTTTGTTGAGGGAGAAAAGAATCCATGGAGTATGGCGAGAAGGGAATTCCTCGGCCGAGATCACACGATGCTGACTCCGAGAGTTCGGAGCTAGCGTCCGGGAAAGAATCCGACTTGGTGATGGTTGCCGGCGACACTGCTTCCTCCGGCTCTCCAGTACGGGGACTAGTGGCCATAGATAGTCCGGTGGGTTTAGAAATCCCGTGTTCGGTCATGGTGAGGCGCTCCGGCTCTAAGGCCAGAGCGGAGGTTGGGGTCGTGAATCCTTGGAAGATCGAGTCTCCTCGGATATCAGTGACATAATCCAAGTTTCCAAAACTAATCTAGTGACCTGGGGCGTACCTGTCAATATGCTATAGATGGCCAAGCGAGTTGGCCCACAGTGCGAAGCCGCCGAACACAAAGGTCTTTCCGGGGAGGAAAACCTCCCCCAGGGTAGCTTTGTTGTATATGATTGATGGAGCCATCGAACCTTCTGGTGATGACGCAGCGGAACTCTCAATGAAAGCACCAATGTCAGTGTCAAAATCGGTGGATCTCGGTAGTGGGTCCCGAACTGTGTGTCTAAGGTTAATGGTAACAGCAGGCAGGGGATATGATGTTTTACCTAGGTTCGGGCTCTCATGATGGATATAATACCCTACGTCCTGCTTGATTGATATTGATGAGTATGAGGATTACAAGAGTTCACATACCACTAGATTGTAATGGCTAAAACCCTAGAAGTCTAGCCTGTATGATTGTGATTGCCTCTACGGACTAAACCCTTTGGTTTATATAGAAACCAGAGAGGACTAGGGTTGTACAAAGTCGGTTACAGAGAAAGGAATCTTCATATCTGAACGCCATGCTTGCCATCCACGCCAAGGAGAGTCCCATCCGGACACGGGAGAGATTCTTCTGTCTCGTATCTTCACAGCCCATTAGTCCGGCCCATGTCACATAGGTCGGATGCCCGAGGACCCCTTAATCCAGGAATCCCTCAGATGCGGAGAAGAGCCTCGCACATGATGATAAACGCCGATATATGGAGGAAGGAATTTGGGGCTAGATCATGGAAATCTAACCCATAGTAGAACATGAGACCTCGAACAAAGGGATGGAGGGCAAACCCTAGACCTCTGAGGAAGTGGGGGATGAATATGCCCCTCTCGCCGGGTTCCGAAATGGGGGTAACCTCATCTTTGGCAGGAAGCCTGTGCGCGATATCCGCGGACAGGTAGCCTGCACTTCAGAGCTCCTTGATGTCCTTCTCGGTAAAAGAGGAGGCCTCCCACTTTCCCTTAGAGCCGGATCTAGACATGGCTGGGGAGGTTGGTGGCGGTGGGAAAGATTGAAGTTTTGGGCGCTGGAGCTCAGAGGTGGGAAGGCATGAGCTAGGAGAAGGCGTGGGGAGAAAGAAGGGATTTTTTACTATAACATCCCAAAATTCTAAAATTTGGAATGTTATAATAAATAGATAGATTTGATTGATTGTTTGATTGATTGTGTGAAACTGAGTGAAATTCGAAACCTTTTTGAAAGTTAAATGAGAGGGAATAAAAGGACTTTCCCAAACTTTCATTTTGCATTCGTGATCTCCGTGGATTCATATTCTTTTCACCACGAAACCCTAGAGAGAAGATGACATGACTTCTTCCATTTATTTAAATGACAAGGGGTGTTGAAAATATTTGAATTTCATTTGGAAAATATTTCCAATTCTGAAACTTTATGAAACTCAATGATTTTCACGAGAGGAGATAAAATGACTTCTTCAAATTATATGAAATATGAGTTGGCAGTTTCAAAGGATCAAAATTCAAAGTCTTTTTGGAATTATTTTTCAATTTGGAGTTATTTGGATTTTATTCAAATCATTTTTTTCTCCAAAAATAAAATACATGGAAAATAAGGTAACATGATTCCCTACAACAAAAAATTGGAGACAAATAAATTTGATTTCATTTTGGTATTTTTAAAATGTTTTTTGTTGGATCTTATTAGACCAGTAGCACTCTTTGAATATCTGAATTTGTGTGGATTTTATTTGGCATTATAAAAATATCCATGTCGTAGAAAATCTTTTTCTGAAAATTTTGATATATTATATGCCTATATAATATTTTATTTATTTTGCTTTTATTTTTTTATTATTTATTTGTCTGGAAATTTGTAAAAAAAACTTTCTGACTAGGCCGGCACAGCTCCTGCCGGGCCAAGGTCTAGCCCAGCGCGCCGCCCCTCTACTTCCCCGAGCGGAAGTCCCGCTCAGGCACGCCGTCCGCCGCCACCGTGGCCGACCCGGCCACCCCCGCGCCGCCTTGCCCCCTCATCCACGCAACCCTCGCCCCCCACCCCCTCTATATAAGCTCCACCGCCGCCGCCTTTTCCTCTCTGCCGCACCGCACCGCCGCCCTTGCGCCGCGTCCCGCCGCCGCCGGCGAGATCCACCGTCGCCGCCCCGCTTCGTCCTGTCACCGTTGACCACCGCCGACGCCGCCATCCTGCTTGCCTCACCGTGCCGCCCATCCCCGACCCCTTCGCTGCCCTCCTGGACGACCGGAGCGGCCGCCCCGGCCGGACCCGAGCTGCCGCCATCGTCCTGTCTCGCCAGAGACCGCCGCCGCCGTCGAAACCTTCTGAACCGGTATAAAACCGCCGGTCTGAAACGGTTTTTCTTTTAACCTTGGTTTTCTTTTTTTAAAACCCTAGACTAGATTTGTTTTTTTGTTTTATTAAACAGCGAACGTCCACTGTTTAGATCTTATAAATGAACGTTCGCTTTTTAGTCTTTTCCTTTTCTGTTTTAGACAGGGACTTCCTTGTAGATGTTTTATTTACAATTTAGTCCCTGATCTTCAATCGATCGCTACTACTTACTCGTTAGTCCAAATCCAATGAAACCAACGCTCACGTCTTCGTTACGATCCCCTCTATCCATTAATCCAACTCAAACATGTTTTTGAAAAGCTTAAAATTTGAATTAGACAAGATTTGTATTCAAACTTCATTTGATCATAACTTGAGTTTCGTAGCTCCGTTTGAGTTGATTCTTTTTGCAAATCGAAGCTCTTGACCTAAACTTTCTGATAAGTCAAATTCACATAATTTTGGTACTTTCAGAAATTGTTTTATGTTGCAAGAGTTATTTGCTTGGTTTGAAGTTTTTCGAATCATCTTCTTCGATCTTTCTGATATTTTGAGTGATTTCTTATGTGTGGTTACTATTGCTTTCTTACGATAGATTGGCCGGAGTGTCATGAGTAGAACTATCAAGAGTTTTGACTGCGAATCATCTTCATCAACATTGCAGGCAAGTTCACACTTTGATCATATTCCTTTCATACCCAGTATTTATGCATTAGTTTCACCCTCAAACATTGCATGAGTAGGATTGATAACATGTGGGTATTGGGAAGTAGTTGATGAGGTAGGAACCTATTGCCCTGCATTCAAACCTTGGGAGTTACTATTACGCTATGCTTATATTGCCATGCTATGCTCGTAGACGTGGATTGGGTTTGAGAGTACTCATGACAGATGTGAGATTGTTAATTAATGGTTTACTTAAGGTGGCAACTTTAACACACATCTGGGTGGATTGAGGCACCTGGGTATTCCAGCGATTGCCTGCCTAGTTACCTGGGTATTCCAGGATTGCCTATTTTTTTATGGACCGCCACCCAGGCTCAAAGGGATCATGAGATTATTCATACTAGAAACTTCCGTGTGCAGCAACAAGCTATTATGGGCTCTAGCATAGTTGATTAAGTCGTGTGAACTCTTATAGTGGTAGACTAGCAGATGTAGGGGTTGTTGGTGGTACGGTCTACCCATCGTAAGGTGCAAACGCTTCTGAAAGACTATGTCTCGGTCATCCGTTTCTCAAACACCGTGTAGTGCGAGAAATCCAACGGAGGAGATCAAGTCTTGTGGGGAAAGTGCGCAAACCTCTGCAGAGTGTATAAACTAATCATGATTAGTCGTGTCCCCGGTTATGGACATCTTGAGTACCTAGTACTTGGTTTATCATGTGAATCTCAACATGTTACTTTAAATTAATTTTGTTGGGTTTAATGATGTTACTTAATTGGTATTGAGAATGTTGTCAACCATTCTCAATGATTAACAACCACCATGATAGTTAAATAAAATTTATTCCTTTCTAGTAGGGAAAAATTGGCTTTTCGCAAAAACCTTATAACCATTGAGCTTTTCCGCCAGCCAAATATGCATGTAGTGATAGCCTTTATTCATCATTCTCTATGGTGTGAATTTGCCAGTACATTCAATGTACTGACCCTCTGTGGCTGCAACGTATCATGTTGCAGGATTTCTTACGCGAGTAAGTGATACGTTAGGGTTATGATTTCTACACTCAACTTTGCCGTTGGTGTTGATGGGAATCCACAACCTTTGTTACTTCCGCTATTTGGATTGAGGTAATAATTTTTACGTTACTGTTGCATGTGATTTACCTCTGTTATAAATCCTCGAGTACTGTGTGTGTCAGCATACCGATCCAGGGATGACACTTAAGCACAGAGACTTGATCCATTCGGGTCGGGTCGCTACAAGATGGTATCAGAGTACATGTTGACTGTAGGACGTGACCCTAGAAACTGGCAAGCCCATAGCAAAGATTTTTCTCTACAACTTTCCCTTTCAAAAAGATCTTTTACCTCTCTTCTCTTCTGAGCTTATTTGAAAATTCCGTTTTAGTGAGACCATATCCCTTTGGATCACTCGAAGATTCGACGGATGAGACCACTCCAAGAAGTACAAGATATTAGACAACTAAGACTGCTTCGGAATGAAGAGGATTTTACTGTGCATCTGAATAATGGAAACTACAACGGTTGAAGACTCCGAAGACTAGGAGAATTTGAAGGCTCTGAAGAATGCCTAGATTTGTATGAACTAGGTAGGCTACCCTTATGGAACTTGACAGATTATGGAAGTTGTCAATGCCCGAGATCAGGGTGTATCGGAGAAATATCGGAGCATGGAGAGTTAAAAACTTAAAGTTCTATCAAGGAAAACCCTAAGGCAGGAGATATCAACTATGGAGAGATAGCTCATGGAAATGACAAGAGCAGAAACCCAGCTATACATGATGTTATGGACCGCTTATGCTATTGTCACCGTGCTAAGTTAAGCATGCATATGCATGGAAGGATTGGATGGTAGAAGGCTGATGGAGCATCTATCAGCAAGAGGTGAAGTTTTAACCTTAGCTAAGTGTATCACCAGGATCTGGAGTGTTACATCAAGAAGTTAAGATGGACCTACAAGAAGCAGTATTTTGACAAGGAAGTATTTCATGATGAACTCAGGACCCTGAAGATGAGAGTAGCCAAGCTGGAGGAGCAAAACCTCGAGATACCGGAGATTCGTCAGGAACTAGACCATGGTTCATGCCAAGGATGTTGAAACCTAGAAGTTTGAAATGCAACTACGGAATATTAAAGGATGTGTCGGGACCCCGACTCAATGCCACATCAATCTAGCATGTAACACCTCATATCACTTTGCGGCCTCACGCACGGTATCCCCACGGGTGTCGTCTTACCCTTGCCCGGGACCGTTTGCGCATTTTGGCACACGTATATGATGGTGTCGCTAACATCCATATGATAAAGAGCCCGGGCTGACATGGCTAGTCGTAAACCCAAAGTGGCACTAACTTACAGGGACATGCATCCATGACCCAGCATCGAACGTGTCGGTCATCAGCGAGTGAATCCAGGCTGTAGCACTGGGCTAACAGGACTCCGGTGAACCGGGCTGTAGCGGGCTAGCAGGACTCCGGTATTCATCGCGTGACATTTCCCCGAAGGGACAGACACATGATCGAAGAAGGACACATGCCGGCCTGCCTAAGTGTTCCGGAGCAGTAGCAAGCTACCAGGGCTCAGTGGAAGCACTAGGAGACATTTCCCGGTAAGAGAGGCTACTAAGAATAAACAACTAGATAGTCAGATCCCACACATAGCAATACACATTACACGTACGCATAACATGCAAGTATGTGCTGTACAACATGGCATCACAGCATAACTCAACAATCATATAGATAAAGGCTCAGAAGAGCCATCATAGCATTTATTGCAAATAGGGGTCACAAAACCCATCATACAGAGCATACAAGCAACAAGTGGAAGCATTACATGTCTGGGTACAGACATCTACAAATGAAAAAGGCTAAAGAGCCTGACTATCTACAACATCCGATCAAGATCATAGCTGAGGTACTAGCTACTAGTCGAAGTCCATGAGAACCCTAGTAAGACCGAAGTCTCTGCTGCAAAAACATAAATGAAGCAACATGAGTACAAAGGTACTCAGCAAGACTTACATCAGATCCTATCATACATGCATTTGTATCAAGAGGGTAATGTGGGGTTTAGTTGCAGCAAGCCAGCTTTGACTCTGTGGCTATCCTGTTCTACGACTACCAGAAACTCTGGAGGTGAAACAACGTACACGAGTCCACTAATCACCACACAATACACTACTATGGATTCATCCTCGTCTCCCTACGAGAAGGCCATCCATAGCACTCACACTTGTCTTGAGCATTTTATAGTATCCACTTCAAGTTGTCTATGTACCATGTAAGCATCCAAGAAGTCCATAACCGCGGACCCGGCTATTTGAATAGATCATGTTAACCCTGCAGGGGTGTACTTCTTCACACACGCTCTCGCCACTTACCGCCATGTACACGTCATGTATCTCGGCAACCTTCAAGCGGAAGCCTGGCGAGGGTGTCGGCCACGACCTGACTAACCACACAAGACTCTAGTCCAGGTTTATCGCCTATTCGGGTTCCATCCGCAAGGAGATCCGGCCGGGGTGTCGCTCACGGCCCCAAACGATGTGAGCAGGGTTCCCGAGCCCACCAACCGGGTGCCACTCGGTACACCATGCCACGTGTGCCTAGTCTGTCCCAAGCCCACCCTGCCGGGTGCCACCTGGTAGAAAAATAGCACTACCTACAAACACCAGAAACTAGTTGCGACTCCTGGACAGAGATCAAGTTGGTTAATAAGCCGAGAGAGTCAATTAAGGATCCCAATGTGTGGTAGTATCGAGTCATTGGACAACATACATAGAACTCAGTGCTTAAGGATGGTTCCAGTGAGACAACCCACCATGTACTCCTACATGGCCTCTCACCGCTACCTTTACCAAATCGTGTTCACACACTTAACTCTCAGCATCAGAACATATCGTAACACTCCAATTCATTCCCAATGAACCAGACCTGACACAACTCCAAGCAATAGCAGGCATAGCATGGTAGGAACACAACAATGGCTTCAATCAACTCCTACACATGCTAGTGGGTTTCAACTATTTACTGTGGCAATGACACGTCATGCAGAGGAATGGGTTCAACTACCGCAGCACAAAGTAGCAGATGAATCGTTGTTGTCCTAATGCAATAACTGAGAGTAGGAGCGAGAGAGTAGGGTTTTATCGAAATGAACAAGGGGGTTTGCTTGCCTGGTAAATCAACAAGGGAGGCACTGCTTCACAGGCAGGTACTCTGGAACGTCTCCGGAGCAGGACCTATCCAGAAGGAACGGTGCCGGCAATCAAAACACAATCATATGCAACAATATGGTGCATGAGCATGGCATGTAGATGTGATGCTGTTTGAGCTAATGCAACTAGTATTCATTTGGTTTGAAGTCCATTTGAACCAAAGGTTCAAATGCATCTCCAAATTAAGCTCCTATATATGCCATAATGTGTTTTCTCATATTCAGCATGTATAAGTTGGTTTTTCATGCATGAAACTAGTACAGATGGAAAGGTTGCATTTTTCTGATAATTTTTCATATATAAATTATTTTAATCTGAGCTACGGTTGAATTGTTATGAATTTTTGAAGTTTAAATCATTTTCTGGATTTTCTGGATTTTTTTAATTCCAGAAAATATATAATTGCGTCAGCATGACGTCATCACTACATCAGCGGTCAACGCGGCTGTCCAGGTCAAACCTGACGTGCAGGGTCCACACGTCAGTGACACTAGGGTTAACCCCGAGTCAAACCTGGGCTGACTAGCTTTGACTAAGCCCTGGGCCCACTGGTCAGCGTCAGTAGGTGGGGATTAGTGCCTAATTAACAAAGCCACGTCAGCCCGCCGGAGTTCTGGCCGGCGGCGACCAATAGCGCGGCGGCGACTCGCCGGACTTGCGCTACAGGCGGCGTTTGGTCGCGCGAAGACCACCGGGGCGTAGCCCGTCGTCGTCCGCAACCAGGGGAGCTGGTGGGGGGTTGCGGGGGCGCCGGAGCTCACCGGAGCAAAGCTCGCAGCGGCGGCCGGAGCTCGGCAACTTGCGGCCGCGGCGTTGTGGTGCACGGCAGTGGAAGCGGAGGGCTCCTACGGCCTCCTGGCGTCACCAGGAACACGGTGACGCGCGCGGGAGTGACTGGCTTGGGCTCATGCCACCGTGGCGCCATGGCCGGCGGCGAGGAACTTACGGGCGCGGTGGTTGAGCTAGCTAGACGGGGCAAACGAACACGGGGAGGAGGGGGTTCGGTGCGGGGGCTCACCGCGAGACCAGCGAGCGCGAGGGCGAGGTCGGGGATGCCTGGTAGCTCCCGAATCGCCGGCGAGGACCCACGGCGGCCGGAGGCGAATTTGGCGACGGCGACGGCTCCACGGGGTGCTCCGTCTTGCGTGGCTCTACGAGGAGGTAGAGGGGGTCGCGGCGGATCTGGGGAGCATGTCGGGAAGGCGTGGGAGAGGCGGTGGCTACGGTGATGCCCGTCGGTGGCGGCGGTG